>NW_012116032.1:3312450-3314439 GCF_000951035.1 Colobus angolensis palliatus | reverse complement strand
ATGATAGACTGGATTAAGAAAATGTGGCATATATACACCATAGAATACTATGCAGCCATAAAAAATGATGAGTTCGTGTCCTTTGCAGGGACATGGATGAAGCTGGAAACCATCGTTCTGAGCAAGCTGTCACAAGGACAGAAAACCAAACACCACATGTTCTCACTTATAGGCGGGAATTGAACAATGAGAACACTTGGACACAGGAAAGAGAACGTCACACACCGGGGCCTGTCATGGGATGGGGGAAGCAGGGAGGGCTAGCGTTAGGAGATATACCTAATGTAAATGACGAGTTAATGGGTGCAGCACACCAACGTGGCACATGTATACATATGTCACAAACCTGCACGTTGTGCACATGTACCCTAGAACTTAGAGCATAATAATAATAATAATAATAATAATAATAAAACAGTTATATATGAAAAAATAAAATAAACTACAGCTCTAGAAATGTAAGAGAAAGAAGGAAACTAACATTAATTGGACATTATGTAGTGCCAAAAATTACCTAGGTTTTATTTCATTTAACTCCAGCAGCAACGTTATAAATTAGATAATTTTATTGTGTCCCATTTCAACTAGTGAGGAAAGTTCATAAAGCTTTATCTTTTATCTCACAATAAATTTCAAAGCCGATATGCCAACTGAGAAATATCTGACTCCAGAATCCATGTTTTTTTCAATAGATAAGCAGATTAATTAGAGGTGATACTAGAAACATAAAAGCCTTTTAAAATTGTTTCAGCATCTCATGCAAGTAAAGAACAGAGTATGTACTAGGCCAGCAGTGTGAGGATAGAAAAAAACAGCAACCCATTTGGGACATAACTTGAAAGCATAATAGAGAAAGCCTGGGCATCTATTGAATGTGAGAGGTAATGGGGAGGGTAGAATTAAGAATGTCTCTAGTCTCTTGCTTAGGAAAAAGAAAAGTGAGGAGCAGAAGCATTATTTATCGAGCTGAAAAGAAAAAGATCTTAAAATAAGAAAGAAGTCATAGTGGAAATTTTTCTACGACACTATGGAATTTAAGGAAGATTGTTAGCAAATTCTCCCATATCCTCTATGTCTCCAAATTGTCCCTTCACCTTCTTGCTTTAATAAAAATGCAGATGCCTTCTGTGAACCTCATTTTCCTTGAAACCCCTAAAGTAAATTATGATTTGCTGCTCACAGTTCTTGGACCAGTAAATAAAGTAAGTGTCCTTGTTTCTCACAGTGGATTCCAGATCATTTCCCTCCCTCTTCCCTGAAAGAAAAAACAAAAAGCTTTAAATTCCGTATCTTCAAAGTAGTTCACTACTAGCCCTGCTTATCACTGCCATCTACTGTTACCCGATGTATTAAGCAGCTTTTGCTGCATAATGCTGCATAACAAACAATCTCAAAACTTAACAGTTTACAAAAACAATCATTTATGTTCCACCTACTGGTCTGTGGATTGGTTTTAGCTGGACTGAAATGAGCTAAGCTCACGCGGGCTTAGAACCAGGTTGTAGATTAGTTTCAGATCTGCTTCACATGTCTTCACATTCCAAATCCCCAGCTGAATGAGCAGTCACCATCCCAGCATGCAGTTCTAACAACAGAGGTCAGTAGGAGCTCAAGAGGACTGGCTAAATCCTGTAATAGCCTTTAAAGCCTCTGGTCAGAACTGGCACATTTTCACTGATCACTACATTCCATTGGCCAAAGAAAGTGACATGGCAAAGCCTAATATTTACTAAACAATAATAAAATCTGCCACAGTGGGTCATGACTCTTCATTGATTAAATATTTTATCTCTTGGATCCCTAAAACCCTCTTATGTTGATTTCTTTTATTATGCATTAAGTTCTGGGATACATGTGTAGAATATGGAGGTCTATTACATAGGCATAAACATGCCATGGTGGTTTGCTGCACTCATCAACCCGTCATCTACGTTAGGTATTTCTCCTAATGCTAGCCCTCTCCTTGACTCCCATCCCCCAACAGGCCCC
>NW_012116032.1:3297011-3312380 GCF_000951035.1 Colobus angolensis palliatus | reverse complement strand
TGTTTGGTTTTCTGTTCCTGTGTTAGTTTGCTGAGAATGATGGTTTCCAGCTTCATCCATGTCCCTGCAAAGGACATGAACTCATCATTTTTTATAGCTGTATAGTATTCCATGGTGTATAGGTGCCACATTTTCTTTATCCAGCCTATCATTGATGGGCATCTGGGTTCATTCCAAGTCTTTGCTATTATGAACAGTGCTGCAATAAACCTACGTGTGCATGTGTCTTTATAGTAGAATGATTTGTAATCCTTTGGGTATATACCCAGTAATGTGATTGCTGAGTCAAATGGTATTTCTGGTTCTAGATCCTTGATGTTGATTTTTAAAGTAATGGCGTGGGCTTTATAATTATCCTTTCAAAATGATAATTTCAAAACTGAGGTCTGTCAGTTCTTTAGACTACTCTCTTCCTTTGGAGTTGGTTCATTCCCATAATCAATCTCTAGACCCACTACAAAATAACAATTTCAATTTCAAGCTTCCTATTCTTTGACAACTTCTTTCTATGTACATTTTCTCTGTATATATATATGCATGTATATATTTTCTCTCATCTCCTCTCATAATTACTGCTTACTATTTTCGATATCTTGTGTTGGGCAGAATAATGACCCCCAAAGATGTCAATGACCCAATTCCCATGTTTCATGACAAAGGGAAATTTACATATTAGACAGAATTAAGTTTACTAATTAGCAAATCTTAAAATATGAAGATTACCCTGGAATATCTGGATGGGCTCATTTTAATCACAAGATACCTAAATGAGGAAGGCAGAAGAGTAAGAACCAGAGAAAGATGTGAACAGACATTGCTGGCTTTGAAGATGAAAGGGGGCCATGAACAGGGAATGGGGGAAACCACTAGAAACTGGAAAAAGTACAAAAATATATTTTTTCCCTAGAGCTTTCAGAAAGAAACTCAACTTTATCATCACCTTGATTTTAGCCCAGTGGGACACATTTTGGAGTTCTGACATCCAGGATTGTAAAATAATAAATTTGTATTTTTATAAACTATTACATTTGTGGTAACTTGCTACACAAGCAATAGGAAACTAATAGACATCCCAACTCAAAACTCCTTTAATCCCAGAAAAACAATACTTTGATATTACCACATTTTTACTGTCCCTCGCTTTCCTTAGGACTTCATTTTATTCATGCAATTCAGCAGCTTAGATTCTATGGCCAGACATCGTGATAACCCGACTCTGTTGCTTTGTGATACCTCACTCAGTAAAACTGAAAACACTATCTCTCAGCCCACTCTAAGTCTGCACTCACGTGATAGAATGTGACAATGACAGTGATTATGCAGAACACAATCACCTTAAATTCATTGTGTCTTTCATCAAGTGAGTCTTCAATACTGCGCAGCTAAAATACTGTATTTCCCTAATTCATACACTAATCCACATTCTGAATAACTACTTTATATCTATTTCTCCTTGAAACTCCCACACCAATTCCCTAATTACATTAGGTCAATGGCCTTGTTTCGTTAAATAAAAGGAAACAATCTGAAGGTTACATCCACACTCTCCCACCTTCCCACATGTGTGCCCTGTGTTTTTTCTCCTACTGCTATGGAGGGTATGACTGTGCTTTTAGCTGAAGCCACATCTGTCACTTGTACTCTATGCCTTGTCTTCTTTAACCCACTCAAGGATATCAGTCAGGTTCTCCAGTCTCTCTCAAGTCTTAATTTTCATTCTCTACAACCATTCCACTTCATACATGAACATACTATCATTTCTTCTGTATTAAAAATTAAAAATATTTACTTGCCACACAGCCTTATCCAAGGCCTCCCATGTCCTTTGTCTTAGCTAAACTTCTCGAAAGTCTTGCCTACAATCATCGTCCTCTATCTCTTATCTCAAATCCCTCATGCATTCTTTCTTGAACTCATGCCATTCTCAAATTTTCCTCAAACACTAAAAAACAACAGGTTTTGTTAAGTCACCAATGGCCCTGTATTCCAAAGTCCAAAGATAGTTATCAACCCTCATTTTGTTTGACCTATTAATAGCATTTGATTCTTCAGATACCTCTTTCTTCTTTATAGTAATTTTTTCACTTGGATTCCAGGTCACTATCTTTTTCTGGTGTTCCTCTTATCTCAGGGATAACTCCCTCTCTTGTCTCCTTTGTCGTTTTCATATTCCTAATCTCTTGAGTGTAGTGTCTCATTTCAAACTCACGGGACTTCTCTATTCATGCTCACTCTCTTAGTGATCTCATCCAATCTCATGGCTTAAGACACCAAGCTGAAAATTTTCAAATTTTTGTGTCTACCCAGGAGCTCTCCCCTGAACTCCAGGCTCTTATATTCAAGACTGTTTACACAACATCACAATTTGGATTTTTAATACTCATTTCAAACAAAATATTCCTCTTGACTCTCCCTTTCCCTGATACAAGCACACACGTACATGCACACACACCCCAAATATGTTTCTTTTGAACTCTTTACATACCGCATCTCAATAGTAACTCCTCTCTCATGGTTTCTTTGCCAAAACTTTGTGTGGTAATATCAACTCTTCTCTTTTGTTAATATCCATATTCTGTTGTTTCTACTTTCAAAATATGTTCAGATTGTGACCATTTCTCCTTTACTTCTACTGCTGTCTCCCTGGTCAGAGCTTGCTTGGACATAGCAGTAACCAACTAACTGCCCTAGGTTTGGCAGCCATCAACTGGCTTCTCATTCTACTCCATTAAAGTCAAAGTCAATGATTTTGACTGCTTCCCCAAAGCCAAGTCTAGCCCATTTGAGTCTTTGTGCAAAGCATTATAAACTTCCCCCTCCTGTAGTGAATTCAGCTGCATCTACCTAGCACCTGGCAGAATAAGAGTCTTTTCCATATACCCAATTTATATTTGTGATTCCTCTCCCCATCCCCACCTCACCAGAACTCACTTAGTCTTTTCTTCACTTTACATACATAGCGTAGTGTTTATTTCTTTTGGTTTATTTTCTCTCTCTTCCTTCTAGAATGCAAGGCCCATGAGGACATATATGTTTCTCTGTCGTGTTTAATACTCTATTCCTAGTGCCTAAAATAAAAGTCTGATACATAGCAGATGCTCAATTATGTTTCTTGAATTAATGACGTGAATTAATTCCATTTCCTGAGCAAGAAAACCTAACATAGTTGAAATATAATGAATAAGATCACTCCAAATATTTAGAATAAGAAAACATTTTCCATCAAGACAAGGAAGCATACTGAGAAGGAATAAATATATTAAAATATGTGACTTGATTGCAGCTCCCCAAATTCTAAATAAATCAATTGCTTCATGAGGTAGCATAAATCATGCCAATAATTATTAAAGTCATCAAATTACTTCTAAAATATACAAGGACTGTGTATGTGTTATTGTGTATATGTTTGATGGGAATTGAAACAGGGAAAGAGACAACACTAACAAATTTAGTTTTACCTTCAAAGATCAGACGCTTTTTGGAATTCACTCCAACTGATAGACTAGCACAAACATTTGGAAAACCTCAGACTAAAGAAAACTTTTTTAAAAAGCTCAGTTTTATTCTTGTTTATCTTTTCTCTGATTGCTGTGAATTTCTCACAAAGTAGAAAACCACAAGTGGTGGAAATATATGTCAGCAGCTCAAAAATCAAGGCAACTAGTGCTCATTTTGAGAAACAAAAAATAACCCCTGCTGTATCATTTTCTAAAATCTAAGATTTGAGCTATATTTACTTTACTAAAATTTTATTCCTGTGCATCAATGGATCTTTTTGTATTTAATTCCTTTTTAGATGGCCACTTCAGAGAAAATTTTAGTAAATTCACTAAAGAAATCTATGCTTTCAGCCCAGTGCAGTGGCTCACACCTGTAATTCCAGCACTTTGGGAGGCCAAGGCAGGAGGATCACCTGAGGTCAGGAGTTCAAGACCAGCCTGACCAACATGGAGAAACCCTGTCTCTACTAAAAATACAAAAATTAGCCAGCTGTGGTGGCATGCGCCTGTAATCCCAGCTACTCGGGAGGCTCAGGCAGAAGAATCGCTTGAACCCAGGAGGCAGAGATTGCAGTGAGCTGAGATTTGCCACTGCACTCCAGCCTGCGTGACAAGAGTGAAACTCCGTCCAAAGAAAAAAAAAAAGAAAAGAAAAAAATCTATGCTTTAAGCTTTCAGTGCTCTTCTATTTTCACTGCATAGGAAGTATCCTGTCTATTTGAATGTGTTTACAACCTGAAAATGTCCAGTACACTGGAACCTCATGAATTGAAAGGCAAAATTATCCAGTTATACAATAGTATGCATAATTTATCAGATCAGCTTCTTTCTATGGAGACAGTCGTGGATTCTCTGTTCTATACTGTCAATTCCCAGGTTATTGACCATTGTGTTATTATTTGCTGAAATGAATTTTAAAAGTATGACTCGCTATCCTGTGACATTATGGTCCACTGCAAAAATACCAATGGGCATGAACAGCATGCTCTGGCTGTTTATTCACATGGAACAGTCTGCTCTGGCCAGGTCTCTGCCTTGCCCTTTCCATTTGTCTAACATTTGTCCTCTTCTACTAGCCAACTGCATAAAATTAATTACTTAGAAATGGCCAAATGACGTTCAGATTATATAGAGAGCAACCCAGTAATTGTTTTTCTCGTTAAAATTGTTCATTGGACAAATGCATTAGAGAAGACATTTTGGGGATAACTGGCAAAATTTACGAGTGGATAGAGTATTGGATGACATCAATAAATTATTATTTTCAGATGTAATAATATTATTTTAGATGTATGTGTTCTTATTTTTGTAAAGATGCACATTAGAAGTACTTAGAGATAAAATGTAATGTTGCATGTAATTTATTTCACGATAATTAAGCAAATAAAAATGAAATTATAAAATGAAAAATAAAGCTATCAACTTATGAAATATAACTGATGATTTACGTTAACACTTATATTGGCATATATTATTCCAGTTATTAAAAAAAAATACTAAGTAGCAGTTATTGAGTGCTTATTATGTGCCAGGCACTCTGGTAAGCATTTTATATGCACTAACACATTGAATTATCCAACAAACTTATTTGTTGGGTAATAATATTTCCGTTTTAAAAATGGGAATATTACCTCAGAAAAATTTATTGTCCAATGTGACAGTGTTTAAAATATAGAGAAGCAAAAATATATTCTGTCAAGATAAGGCAAATTAAAATAATTGAAGAAAAATAAATGAAGGAAATATAGTAATAGAAAAATAAAGTAGAGCCAATAGTGAGTTTGACAAGATAATTTAAGGCCTTGAAGTGGTTTATACTTGTGAAATAAACACCATAAATTTGGTTCTAAGTTTATCAGCAAATCACACAAAGTAGAAAGTACCACTAGTTACAAAATTCACAGCATTCTGAAAGAAAAAAATGTTTAGTAAAATCCTAATTATCACTGTTTCCAAAATGACTCAGAGAACAGTTTCTATTGATTCTAAGGACACAGGTTAATAAATAGAAAAGATCCTTTGGACCAGTGATATTCAAACTTCATTGTTCATAATAATTATCTATCTTTTTGCATTAATAAACTTTTTTTAGATCAGTTTTAGGTTCATAATAAAATGGAGCAGAATGTCCATTTTACTTTTTCCAGAATGTCGTATAGCTGAAATCATACATTATGTAGCCTTTTCAGATTAGCTTCTGTTACTTAGTTATATGTATTTAAATTTCCTCTGCATTAATCAAATAATTTTATGTACAGAATTCCAGGCTTCACTACCAGAAATTATGCTTTAGTAAGTTTGAGATAAGGCCAAGGAATGTGCATTCCAGAGGATTCCAATACAAAGGTATATTTATCAGTTTTTGAGAAACACTGTTCTAAATATCCTAATAATAAACACATGATGCTCTCTCCTATACAGTAAGTCATGCTCATAACAATATGCCAAATGCAATCAAGCAAAATAAATGATGTGTTACAGTTATATATAATACAATATGGTTTCAGGGCATAATTTGCTGATAATGTGGCTATTTGAAGATAGATTTTAGAGTATCTGGGTGTGGAAACTAGACTGCAAAGGATAAAATAAGAAGGGCACATGTGCCTTGTGTGGCCAGCACAGGGTTTTACAAACAAACAAATCACAGTTGATAAATGCCCTTGGGAATTATTCATGCTCTTGATACATATTTTGTGTGTATATGTCTATGTCTATGTCTACATATATGTATACAAATACAGACTCATTTACCTTTGCTTGAGTGGGCCCCTAACGGCCTTTGGGCTTGCAACCTCAATAAAGCAATGGTTTTCAGATTGTTCACTGCACAGCTGTGGGTTCCACTAAAGACAACAGGGTTCAACAGGCATCCCTGGGGACAAAGTCTTCTTTAAATCCATTTTATTTACTGGACTGTGTGAAAAGTGCCATTTGATAAAAAGGTTCTGCTACTTTAAAAAAAAAATTTGAAAAATACAGATTTAGTTGAAAGAATGGATGATACAATCTTTATGCAGTCTTCGATAACTGCTGTTTATCTCAGCCAAGTTTTTGGAAGCTATTGACAGATAGCAAGGTCAAGAGTATATTCTTAGGAAGGACCTTGCATATAGTAGCTTTTACTGTAGGAGTTGAGTGCAGTGCTCTATGCTTCAATAGGCAGTTTTGCTGGGAGTAGGCAGCCATCCTCTTGCAAAAATTAAGAATCCTGGAAAGGGTATATAGCTGACTAGGGGGTGCTGCTCACCTCTAAGGTGAGCCAGGTAATACCCATTGGTAAGAATAAAGTTATTATCGAGCAGCAATTCCAAGTGTGCTCTTACATAGCAACAGGTAGGCAAATAAGCCTTCACAGTTCCAAGCTATGAAGTATGACTGCAACTTAAATCGTATAAAAACACTCAATAAGCCATGAATAGTACAAGATGAATCTCCAGATCGTAACTGCTGCCTGCTAAGAATTAAATAAAAATCTTGCCTGATACGATAATTTTCATTTTGGAATATTTTAATTGTAGCTCCTCTTTCTGCCAGGAAACAGGTAGTTGGAGTAACTTTCTCTTAAGACCCCCTATTCTATCCTGATAATAAAACTAATTCATTTTTCATGCAAGAAAATGCTTATCTTTCAATTATCTGTATCTGGGGATATTCACCTAAAGATGTAAAAATATTTGTGGAGTGTGTCAAAAAGAGGGGAAGAGGGAGAGAGACTGACCAGGACACATCTTTATTTTCTTTCCTCTGGAAGATATTAATAGGCTATTCTGACTGACTTCGATTTTCTTAGTAGTACTGTATTACAATGTAAATCAGTTGATAGTGTTAATCAGTAGGTAGTAAGTTGATATTAATCATTGAGATACAATCCTTAATAATCTTCATCCACAGATTTAAAGGTTGAAAAAAACATCAATGAAGGCTATAGTCTTGGATTACTATGGAAATGTTTGGCGATAAAGTGATATAAAATGTAACAGAGGTTAGTCCTGGAATAGCAATACATACACACAGCCTATCGTTCCTACAAAATGTTGGCCTGAGATATCCAGAGGTTTACTAAGCAAGAAAATAGTGTACATTTTACATTGAAATCTTTAGTGATAGAAGCAACACACTTATGAAACATCCTTAAATAGTCATTAAAGAAAGAACACCAGCACCACCAGCATCTCCCCCACGCCCCACATATGAAATGCTATTTGGCTCAATCTTATTGTTTCAACTCTGCTACTATGTAGGTAACAATCAGAGTGTAGCCAAGAATCTGGCAAGGTATGTCATACTGAGAAAATTAAATCACTCCTGTGTGAATTTGTATCTGAGCTTCAACAGCTTACTCACCAAGTTCATGTTTGGATGACACGCATCTTTATCTGCCTTCCTAACTAGATGTAGCCACTAAGTTTGGGTTTTTTCCTACAAAACTATTTGTAACTAAATTACATAGTAAACATGTACATTTTTACATTTAATCAGACCCTGAGTGGTTGCTCCCAGTTTTCATCTTTCTTCAGAGCTTACTAATCTGGTCAGAAGTTTTTCAGCTGCCAAATGTTTGTCAAAAACAAATACTAAACAAAAATTTCCTAGTTTCCTGGGATATTGAACAGATAAAATGAGTTTAGGTTATTGACTCTTTATAGTGGTGAAAGAAGAGTATCTACCTCAAGTTCCTAGAGTTTTCAGTGGTCTTCACCGAAGAGTAGCAGTAAATCTCAAATATGACCTGAAAGCACCTGTCCCTCTTAGTATTTTCTGTGCCCCATCCTGTCTTTCTCAGTTCAAATCTGTATACACAGAGACCCAAGACTGTGAAAAAATGTGCTAATTAAAATTATGCTTAAAACCACCCAAACCCCTTCATCTGTTCTGTCTCAAATAGGTCAGTGTCAATATTTTTTGTTTTTCAAAATAATAGAAAAATACTCTTGCCAAGTGTTTAGCACACCGTAGTTATTCAATAACTATGTGTTGATTAATTAAGTTGCTGAATACATGAAAAATTGCAGTTAATCTGATTGTCTACATACCAGTGTATGCAAGATTCTCTTATATTTTAAGGAAAAAAGACAAATTCATATTCCTAAACTTCACAAAACCCAAAACATTATTTGAAAAGCAAAAGGCAAAATTAAGAAAAAATGAATAAACTCTTTGGTGTAGATGTTTTTGTAAAAAGAAAACAAAAATTGAAACAGAATTTCTAGGGGTATAAAGCCTCATACATACGTTTTGGTTTCAGTTTTATGTTAGTGATTTCTATTTTTTATTTTCATTTTTGTATTTTTCCTGATTCACTTTGTGTTGGAGACTATCTGACATTGGAAGATACAGTCTTTCTGCCGTTATAATAGTCAGGTATTCAGTATGAGCTAGATTTATGTTATGGTTTAACTCCTTTATCAAACACGTAAGGAAATTAAAAATGTAAGAAAGTGATTTGTTCCAGATCACTGAATTTATTAGTAAGAAAAGTATTTATTTATTCCACCCTATCAATAGTTTAGTGCTTTCTATTTTTTAGTGATTTTTAAACTTTTTATTAAAACTATTTTTTCCCTCCTTCATGGTTAACAGAGAAGTTTCACTTGATTTAACCTCTTAGTGCAATGACTCTGTGAAATAGAGATATATTCTGGTGGCATAAATCTATTGTTGTAGATAATTATATTATAATTTATTTCAAAATTTTAATACCAGTCACCAGTATTGTGTTCACTGCATTGCTCAGGTTTGTTTCCGTTATAAACAAGAATCATAATAATAACAACAACAATAATCATAAGCCTATCTTAAACTAACTTAAGTATACAAATGAATGGATTAACTCATGTACCTAATAAAGCCAGTATCTTGTTGCAGGTGCGGCTGGATCCAGGGAACCAGAGCCGTTGAGTCTGAAGCTCCTGTCCTATGAGTTTAGCAATCCTAGAAGAATCTGAAAAAATAGCTCCTGCTTGGTTTGTGTTCTGATCCCTGCACTTGTCACTGTGGGCAGGAGATGAATTACTCAGACTAACCAGTCCTGGTTTGTGTGCAAATCTCTGTCACTGGGGGAAAGAATTTAACCCACCCAAACTACATAGAATCCCCCAATAAGGAGGGGCTTCATTGTCAAAAGAATGAGGAGGTATGCTGAGCAGGAAAACACACACAGATGCGCACACACATACACACACACACAAACGTGTCTATCCTGGTCCCTTTTCAAATTTTTTCAATATGGCTCAGTCTAAATGATCAAACTTATTTGGGTTTTGAATAAGAATGCAATAGTTAATCTTCCTGGGCAGAATACACATTGTCTTCTGCTGACAGAAAAGCTACAGGCCCGAGGTTCTAATTTCCACTGACATTAATGGCTTTTTAGAAACATTCATTTACACTGGCTATGATTTACTAGACCAGCACTAATAGCTCTTTAAGATTCTGTTAAGTGTTGAAACACATCTAATTATGCTATATTAGAAAATTAACCAAACGTTGACTCAGCTAAGCTCTAAAATATTTTGGGGAAAAATCTGCAATAAATGGTTCTCTTTACTGTGAACAACATAACTTTTATGTTCATTTTAAGATCCTAAATACAGTTATGTATAAGCAAATGATATTTATTTACTTAGTGATTATATCCTGAAGAACTAAGAAGCAAGTATTTTCTTTCAGGGAGGAACCTGCAACCAAACAAGCAACCACAAGAAAAAGATTACAACTGAAAATTTTTGACATATTTATACAACTATGTTGAAAATTATAATACTGTTTTGAAGAGACGATACAGAGATACAAATTTACACAGCTTAAAATTGAATGGATTTTTCAATGTGGAAGATCTCTTAGAAACAGCATAAATAATAACTCTTTTATAGCTGTTCAACGGAAATAAACAAAATTTAATTTGTCTCTCCATTGGATGTCAGTATTGCACCACTAAAATATCACTGCCAGCTTTACTTTGAAAAAAAAAAAAAAAAAATGAACTGGATACCTTACTGACGAACTCAAAAGTCAAGTTGTTTTACATAATTTTACCTACAACTCAATTAGTTACATCATTGTTGCTGCCTGATGTATATGACTTTGTGATATTCTCTTTCAGCAGCTACAAAGTCCTGTTGGTTCAAAAATGAATGCATTTGAAAAACAACTTGAAAATGTCACTACCACTTTGAATAACCTTCAAAACTGCTTACAGTAGGTCAGTACTCTCTCTAGGTTGGTGTACAAGTGAGGGTGATTAATTTTTTAAAAGGATAATAATTCAATTTTGAAAGATACACAGTTACTCACCTTGTGTGCAATAGCCTATTTGTACATTTTGGAGGTGGTTGGCAGGAAGTTACACAATGATTTGCAAAACTGCAAACAGAGGTACATAGCATATCATAATATATTTATTAAGGACTAATGCAAACCACATTGAGTTATAGGAAGGAAAATGTACTCCCCAGTGCTTAGAATTTACTGAACATGAAGAATTTGAATGATATTGTTTAGTGAGAAGGGGAGGAATTTCCATGCCTACCTCCCCAAACAAATAAATCACTGCTTATATCCTGGGAATGTTTCCAAATAGCCTATGTTTAAGGATATAAGGAGTATTTATAACTGAGTTTATATTCACTTGTCTTTTCTGTCTCACTTTTCAAATGTATACTCAGACTGAGGCTGCGAATACCAAATATATGTTCAAGATAGAATACTAGGGTACCAAGGTCAGTTGTCCTTGCATTGTTCTTTTATGTTTTAAGACAACAACAGTGTTGCTCCACTGAATGGCTACCTTGTATTCATCCATAAACAGCCCAGAATAATCCATGAAACAGCATAAGAGTAACTTTGAAATCATCTTTATCCCATTGTCGAAAAAAAGGATCAGTGGACTAAACAGAAAAAGGAAGACTTCCTGCTTAGATTGGTCATCCATTCAGGCCGTTTCATTGAACACTTTTTTTGTTGCTTTTGTTCCTGAGTCAGTATCTAGTTGCTAACTGATAAATGTTAAAAGCCTCACAAAATATGCACTTGGAAAAAGTGCTACATTGTAAAGGTGAAGCTGGATTTTCAGACGTCCTTGCATTATACAACTGAGATCAAACATATTTAGGAGAGATTAGAACACAATTACATTGAAATGAGAAAAGGAGGAAGTAAATTGTAAAAAAAAAAGCAGACACCTAAACTTGATGACAAGAGGTCTGAATGTCAATTAGTTTATCAGGCGATAAAACATATTAAAAATTATAGCCACTCATTCAACTAATATTCATCAAAGTCAGGATGGGGAAAGCATGAAAAAGTGTAAAACCTAACCAAGAAGAAAAATGTTGCCCTAAACAAGATAAGGGTCCTGCTGAACACAAAACTTTACGTGACAAAGAAAATATCACCATGATACAGTGAAGAAAGCATTATATAATAAGCAGTACTGGGATAATTATTTAAAATTTGGGAGCAAATTAATTCAGGTAAATATTTTACATCAAACACAAGTAAATGTAAGTGAATTAAAAGGTAAAGTTTTAAAAATGAAATAGCATACAACTAAAAGAAACTAGACCCAAATATTTACAATATCCTGGAAGAGACAGAGGTGCCTTTCTACATTTGAAAACAAGGGGAGATCTCATAAAGGAAAAGATAGATAAGAAAAAAAATATTATGCAAAAACAGTAAAAGGTAAATAATACAGTAGGAGATATATCTGCCAAAATTTTCAAAGTGTATATACATCCTTATATATTTTAAATAGCAACAGAAATTTTAAATAGCAAAAGAAAACACATACAGATACCTTTTTCTATTAAAGAAATGAAAATTCAAATCAAAATGAAATATAAACTTCACTTAGCAAACAAGCAAAACAAGAAAAAACAAGTTTACTTCCTAATAATGATACACGGTAGAAAAACAAGTACTAGTGATACTGCAAACTATTAAGTCTTTTTGGAAAGCAGTTTGGCAATGCCTACCAAAAGCTATAAAGTATTCTTATACTTTCATCAATTCATTTTCAGTTCTAGGACTCTATCCTAATAAAACAAAGTGAATATTACAGAATTAACAAACACAAAGATATTGCTGTCCATTTCTGTGTATAAATACCACACTTGTTCTGATTAAGTGAATTTCAGTAATATATGGTAATATACATAGTAATATATGGTAACATATATAGTAATATATAGCAAATATATACATATAGTAATATATGGAATATATTTGGAAATATATAAGAAAATTTAAATGAAATGCAAGAGAAAACTTGTGTATATATTTTCCATTTATGATAATCTATCATTATTTATATTTTTAAATGATGGAATAGCCATGTCTTTATAATTAGTAGCAGCAAATTTTGTTGACCTAGGCTTATTTTATATGTGTTTCAAGCAAAATAACATCACAAACAATGAAGTCTGATTTTTGTTACGTTTTCAGGAGCAAAATTATCTACACTTTTAACAAATCAACTCAGACCTTCAGTGAGCATGTTTCAGTGGCACAAACGTGCTGGAGACCGCTGGGGAAAAGATACCACAAAACAAATTTTATCAGTATAAAATTGTATGCTGAGCGCATAGTCAGTACTCAGTAAATATTTTTTGAATTAATAAAAATAACTGACTATAACATTTTGATCATGTATGTCAAATATTTTGTTGCTCATTTACAGTGCGATTAACACAACAGAGCTTATCTAATATAAAGAAAACATATTTCCCCTGAGAAACTACTAGTTTACATTTTTTTGTTTGTTTGTTTTTGTTTTTTTTTTGTTTTTTGAGACGGAGTCTTGCTCTGTCGCCCGGGCTGGAGTGCAGTGGCCGGATCTCAGCTCACTGCAAACTCCGCCTCCCGGGTTTACGCCATTCTCCTGCCTCAGCCTCCCAAGTAGCTGGGACTACAGGCGCCCGCCACCTCGCCCGGCTAGTTTTTTGTATTTTTTAGTGGAGACGGGGTTTCACCGTGTTAGCCAGGATGGTCTCGATCTCCTGACCTCGTGATCCGCCTGTCTCGGCCTCCCAAAGTGCTGGGATTACAGGCTTGAGCCACCGCGCCCGGCCAGTAGTTTACATTATTATGTACTCTCTTATTTCTCTGTCAGCTTACAAGTTAAGTCAACACAGCAAAGTGTAGGCTAAACATTTTATTTAATCAATATAGACAATAATGTAGGTAAATGAGGCTATGACAAATTGAGTCTGGATTTAAACACTAATTGAATTAACTGGATAATTAACATAATTCCAATTTCACTTGTAATTTGTAAACAGAGTCTTAGAAATATAATTGTGACATTTTCCCCGTACTGCTTGGTAGAATTTTGTTCCAAAGAGTAAGTAAAGCATATAGATGGTCATATAAAAAATCAAAGAATGTTTGGATTCAAAGAGAGCCTGGAGTTTAATCCAATATATTCATTCTGAAAATAAATTTCAGGCTTAATGATAGCAAATAATTTATCCCAATTTCTTCTTATATATATATGTCTGAAGACAAACTTTGACAGTCTCCAGCACATTTGTGCCACTGAAACATGCTGACTAAAGGTCTGAGTTGATTTGTTAAAAGTATAGATAATTTTGCTCCTGAAAACCTAGCAAAAATTAGACTTCATTGCTTGTGATGTTATTTTGCTTGAAACACATATAAAATAAGCATAAGTCAACAAAATTTGCTGCTACTAAGTATAAGGACATGTCTATCCAGTCATTTAAATATATAAATAATGATAGATTATCATAAATGGAAAATATATACACAGGTGGTCTCCTGGCTTTCTTTTAAATTTTCTTAAAAGTTAATATATTACTGAAATTCACCTAATCAGAACAAGTGTGGTGCTTATACACAGAAATGGAGCATACTCACATCAGCTAAACATAATTGCATGAAGAAATATGTTTATAATATAAGCTACAGTTTTAAACTTTATTCTCTACACGAATTTCTCAGAATTAAAATGTAAAAATATTTACTAAAGGCTATTTAGCTCTTTTCTGCCTACCCCTTTGTTCTTAACCATTTTAAGGTATTTTTGCTGAAGACAAAAATTACCAAATTTTTCCATTTTATTCAATCTCCAACTTATCTCAATGTCTCTCAAGATATATACATTGACATCTTAAAACTTTGAAAACAGTGAATAAATGAATCTACATTTTACCACTAGATGTCATCAAAGATCTGTTCATCAAAACATCCATCAGCCATCCAGCTTTTGGCCATTTGATCTCTACCGGACAAATTATTCTATTTCTCAGCATAATCAGGAAACGATAATTTTAGTAAAATAATCTAATTCCTCAATGTTTAAATAATGACTTTCCATATGCAACAATATCTTAAAAAAAATAAAAATAGCCCAAATGTATGTTAATAGAGAAGTTACTTTATCATTTCAAAACTCCTAATAGATCTAATTAGTAGGCATTGCCAGTGTAAGAGTAATTTTTATATAATTTATATATATATATTTATCAGAAACATATATGCATGTAATTTCTCTGCCATTTTTATTGGAAAATAAGTACAAGTTGTCCTCTTTCACTCTAAGATAACTCACCAGTTGGGAGGATTATAACACTATTAGCAGTTGAAACTCTTCATATCATTTGTAACTATTATTATTAGCCCCAAGATGAAGAATCTGATAATTGATTTTACATGTTTAATTAGTCTAAATAATTTTAATATATACTTTTCATTCTTTATATTTATTCCCACAGGAAATAATAATGAAAACATTTGCTTCATATAGTTTTATGGCAGAATTCCTTTAAAAAGCAAACTTTCGGCCGGGCACGGTGGCTCAAGCCTGTAATCCCAGCACTTTGGGAGGCCGAGACGGGCGGATCAC
>NW_012116032.1:3248276-3294791 GCF_000951035.1 Colobus angolensis palliatus | reverse complement strand
TCTCGATCTCCTGACCTCGTGATCCGCCCGTCTCGGCCTCCCAAAGTGCTGGGATTACAGGCTTGAGCCACCGCGCCCGGCCTAATAATCTATTTTTATTGCTTAGAGTAAGTAGGTTGATGTTCATCTGAATTGGCATACTTCCAAACTGAGAGAGATCAGGAAGCGAAAATTCATAATAGAATAAATAATGAATACATTCTCTTCAATATAGACTTTTTCTTCATAATGTGCTATCAAATATCATTTTGGGTATTAAATATTTTCCCTAAATGTGCTTTGTAGTATCTTTTTTTTCAAGATAAAATGTAATACAATTGGAACCATTTTGATTAAGCCTTTTTATTCTTCTTTTAAACACTCATTAATTACACTTTGATTTCTAGGACCTGAATGGTGTTTTTATTGCAAATTTCCCAACTTAAAGATAATCTCTATGTTTTGGAGAATACATTGACTATGACCATGATGGAACATTTAAATTCATATACTCAATCACTAACTCAATCCTTCCAAGAGAAATAAAAGAAATCATATATTCCAAGGCTGTCATATATAATGCCGACTCAAAATTATGATATTTTTGATAGGTTGATCATTGGTTATACTAATAATTTGCTTTAGTATGATATTCAGAAAAGGGTGGGCATGCTATATATTTAGGTCACTGCATATCTTCAGGTATATTTCCTGGCACATATTAGATATTCTGTAGGTATCTGTTGAAGAAATGAATAAATGCATGAATAATACGTGGCAGTAATCACGAGAAGAGAGACTCTGGCTTTTTCTATACTAATCTCTAATTCTGCAAGTAATACCTATGCCATTTGAAATATTAATGATAATAATATATTGGCAAATTTTAACGTAGGGACATACCTTATTTTTGCAGCTTATACTTACAGGTAAGCAGAGATTATTATAAACAATTCAGGAGTGAAGAAAATAAGACAATTGACCAACTAGTCACAGCAACCTGAGATAAATTGAGAAAATAAGTTACTGTTTTTAACAAACTTTTCTTAGAAACTTTAATATGATATTCCATGTTCCTTATAACCCCAATATTTTATAGTATTCAAGTCCATGTTGACAAAATGTAGGGGTTGACAGAAATTGTCATGCTTTTATATTGTTAACTTATATTTAAGGAAAGGATATCTATAAAATTCAGTTTTACCAACGAGAGGATATATGAATTGCCCTGGGTTGCTCTCACACTTTATTGGGAATATCTCTTCTTAAATATTTACTTATTCAACAATATTTATTTAGCAAGTACCATGTGCCAGGCATTGCTCTGGTCACTGAGGACTCAGCATTCAAAGACGATCTCTGCCTTCATGGAGATTGCCTTCTCACTGAGAGAAGTAAACATAAAAAAAGTAAAGAAATAAATACATAAATAACATGATTTTAGATAACAGTGAGCGTTATTAAGAAAGGGTGATCCAATTATAAACCACTGGAGAAGGCTAATTTAAGTTGGTTAATCAGGAAAGGCTTCTCTGAAAAGGCATTTACACAGGCCTGAAGGAGAAGAAAGGGCATCCACATGAAAATCTGAAGAAAAGGTATTCCAGTAAAAGTGAACAGCACTGCAAAGGCCCCTCAAAGGAAACTGGCTCAACATATTTGAGAAAGATAAAAGGTGAAGTGAGGCTGAAGTTTAGTGAGTAAAGAGAAATGTGGTAGAATATCAGATTGAAAATACAGGCAGTGGCAAGAAGAGGTAGACACCAGTAGGCCTCAGTGGGATGCTTAGAAAATCCAAGCGTTTTGAGAGGGAAGTGAAATGACAGGTTATATGGTTTTTGAAGAGGGCTCAGGTTGTTGAGTAGAAACTTAATATTAGAAAGCCAAGGATAGAAGGTGGGAGATCCTCCAGGAGCTTTGTGCAGTAGGCCAGGCAAGAGATGGGCATGACTGGGGGTGGCAAGAGATGAAGTGTTTTAGGAAAACTTAGAGTGGTAAAACCAACAGGGCCTAAATATTTGATTGTATGTGACGACTGAGAAAAATACAGCAGTCGAAGTGTATAAGTAACTGGATAAATATTGGTATCATTTACAACATGGAAAAATCTTGGGGGAAATTATGGATTCTGTTATGGTATTTTAAAGTTAAAATCCTTATTAGACTTAAAATAGAGATGACAAGTAGTTAAGTTGTGAGCTCGAGAGATAGATGAGAGGTAGAGATATAAATTTGGGATGTTAATGTCCATATAATAATCAAAGACATGAGGCTCTATGAGATTATACGGGGAGGAAATTAAGACAGACAAGAGAAGAGGGCCCAGCCCTGAGCCCTGCTCTATTTATAGGTCAGGCAGCAGAGTCACAGCGAGAAATCAAAACCGAAACAGTCATTGAAATAGGAGGGGAAGCAGGAGAGTACCGCTTTTAAAAACAGTAACAGCTTTCGTTTTTTGAGAAATATGGTGCGCTAGGCACATTTAATACTATTTATGGGCCGGGCGCGGTGGCTCAAGCCTGTAATCCCAGCACTTTGGAAGGCTGAGATGGGCGGATCACGAGGTCAGGAGATCGAGACCATCCTGGCTAACACGGTGAAACTCCGTCTCTACTAAAAAAAATACAAAAATCTAGCCGGGCGAGGTGGCTGGCGCCTGTAGTCCCAGCAACTCGGGAGGCTGAGGCAGGAGAATGCCGGAAACCCGGGAGGCGGAGCTTGCAGCTGAGATCCCGCCACTGCACTTCCGCCCCGTCCACAGAGCGAGACTCCGTCTCAAAAAAAAAAAGAAAAAAAAATACTATTTATGTACTAGTATTAACTCTTCCATCCTCACAACAGCCACATGATGTAGGTAAACAGAGGTACTTACCTCCTTTTGTAGAAGAGGAGTCAAAGACAGAGAAAAATTAAGAAAAGCATTTTAAGGAAGAGGAAACTATGTCAAATATGCTGCAAGGTTGAGCTTGACTAAGATTAAAGACATAAAAGTGAATGTTTTATTTGGCAAGAGAGAGGCCATTGGTGATTTCAGAAAAAACAGGCTCAATAGGATGAATGTGAGAGTTCCACAAAAGTGTGCTTTATAAAAAATAGTAGTACCTTTCTGAGAAGTTTTCTATAAAAGGGAAAGAGAAAACATAAATTTGTTGGAAGGAGACACTATATTAATAATTTGTTTTCAAGATATGAGAGATACCAAGAAATATTTTTATTCTTCTGGCTATTATCCTATATATGGAAATAAATTACACAGGAAAGATAGTGATTAATTGCTGTAGCAAAACCTTGAAAAACCAGAATGTGATCCAAACTGTAAGTGGAGAGGAACTAACTTTTTTTTTGTGGGTGCTGAGATTGTATATTTTAACAGGAATCTGGGCAAAAAGAATATAGATACTGAAGCAGGAAAGGTGGGTAGGTTTGATGGTGAGTATACGAGGATGTTCATGACTATTTCTATTGTCTGAAAGTAATATGATGGTCACCATTTGAGTATGAGAGGGAAGAGTACAGAAAGAGTAATGGAAAAGGTTGGGTGCAGTGGCTCACACTTGTTTTCTCAGCACTTTGTGAGGCTGAGGTGGAAGAATTGCTTGAGGACAGCAGTTTGAGATCAGCCTAAGCAACATGAGACCCTCATCTCTAAAAATGGTTAAAAAAAAAAAAAAAGAAGTTAGGCATGGCGACACAGGCTGGTAGTACCAGCTATTCAGGAGGCTGAAGCAGGAGGATCACTTGAGACCTGGAGGTTAAGGCTGCAGTATACTATGAATGCACCACTTTATTCCAGCCTGGGTGACAGAGTAAGACTCTGTCTCAACAACAACAATTTACAAAAAGATTAATGAATTAATGAAAGAGAATTTAAAAATAGCAAATCTATTGAGAAAGGGTAAAGAGATAGATAGCAGTGTTGAGAGGCCATTTAAGATTGCAGTCATAGGTACAATGAGAAAACCAGTCAGCACTGTGGTGTTCTCTAGCAATATTCAGCTGTTCTGGTGCAGTGTGCAGTAGGCAGATAGCTGAGTTTTCCCAGGGAATTTTGATGAAGAGCCACACCTGGGAGTTAGTGCAGTGATTAACCCAATGTATACCATCTAGAAGTGTGCCTTTGCTGAACTAAAGCGAGATTTTCTTGTCTTCACTATCTGATTCTGAGCAGGGAAAATTACATTTTGTATGCATGATGCTTATAGAGCCATGACTCTCCCAAAGTCTCGTGATAGAGTAGTGTTGTGCTTAGCAAAGTTTGGGATTTCAATTTTAACTCATATTACATGAAATGAACCACAGCAAATTGTTCTTTCTAATTCTCTACCACTCTTAAGACTCCAGGGGGTCTTCCATTCTTCTGGCCTTCCATTTCCTTCATGTCACATGGTATTTTATATTTAGTCAAAATTTATCTTAGGGTTCTCAAATGATTACCTGTTGTTTGATTTCTTGAGCACTTAAGGTAATTATTTTTATGTTTTTATTGTTGTCATGGCTCTTTTATCAGAGAGTTGGATTAAACAACCTTTGAGAATATTAATTGTACTAGAAATCTCAGCCTGGGCATTTTTCACACATCACACCTTCAAAAACCTCTTGTTGTCATACTTATCATTAGACAGTAGGGTCTTTGTGCCAAAGACCATGTCTTTTTCAGCTAGGTCTCCCACAACACATAGTCCTGTGCCTAGCACAGAGTGGGTGCTCAGTACATGTTTCTCTGAATGAACAAATAAATGTATTATCCTGCTGAGGAGTCTAAATAACATACACAGACAAGCACTAAGCAAGAAGAGAGAAGAAAATGAAACATTAACATGTGAAAATAGGTAGGTTTTTAATTGTGTTTACAACAAAAAGAGCATGGAATTAAACATTCTGTTACAGATTACTTGGTAAGATGATTATAAAGTGATAATTTAGACCTACAATGGTTTGCATGGACATACTATACCAAGAATGTGACTATTCATTTACTCACATCTCTTAGACCAGGATTACTGATTGTATTGTTTTCTTTGTAAGAACTGTTCCAGGACCAGCATCAAAAAATACTAAAGACACATTCTGCAATATTGAAAGAGAAATACAAGATAATTATTTCATTCATAAAGAATCTTACAGGTAAGTTTTATGATTTAATAACAAAGTGGAATGTCCAAGCATCATCTGAAAATAATTTAATAAGTATAAAGCAGTGTCTCCACATGACTTGCCTGATTCTAAATAATATTTCTCCTTTAAATATTATTACATATTATTATATAATGACTATATGACTGTATGTTGTCTGCTTTTGACAGGGATACAAGTTATTATTTTGAGCTTTCTCTACTGCGTTAAAATAACATACTTGTATGTGGTTCTGGTTTGGTTTTTAAAAATAACATCTTTGTTGAGCTCAAATTCACATCCCATATATTTTAACACATAGCTTATATATGTCATATAAAATTGGTGAATTTATGCTTTAATTTGTAAGGGCAACAAGAAAGAAAGGCACTACTTAACAAAGATTCAGAAACAAGTTTGCCTATGAAGGATCGAGAACAATTATTCCACTAGACTTTCTCCAGAAGATAATCAATTACTTAGTAAATCTCACAGCCTCTATTGAAAATATCCTGTGCCAGACACTGAGGATAGGTCACTGAGCCTGACAGATGTGGTTCCTGATGTGGAAGAATTTAAAGCCCAGAAGGGGAGGGGGGAAATATATGTATATGCTTAGTACTCAGAGAAAGCTAGCAAGGGGGACTTATTTGAGTCAGAGTGGCCAAGAGTTACAGTTAAATATATTTTGTCTCATCTTACATAAATTTAGCTTTATTTCTACCACAAATTCTCATCCTAAATTCTAACATATACAGGTATAGAAGCAATAGGATAAATAATGAACCAAAATGCTTCTTTAGTTCATTCAGCAAACATTTTATGTGTGCTTCCCATGTCTTACGTCTCTACTAGGTGCTGGGAATGAAAATTAAAAAGTCACTGACATGGTTTCTGCAGTGGAGAAACTAATATGTGAGCAATTATAATAAGGAGACATGAGCACAGAAAACCAGAAGAAAACTTGGGAGCAGGGAGAATAACTCAGACTGAGAAGTCTTTCTCCAAAGGATAATATTAGGGTGATGATTTTAAGAAGAAACATTTGGTCAAGGAAAGGGTGAAGAGAGAAGTGGAAGAGGTGAGGAAAAAGATGGTAGGTAGTGGAAACTCAAGAAAGAAACAGAGATACTAAAGCTTATGTTTATTACAAATAGCAGAATACATATGAGAAATTGCAAATGACTACATCGAGCAGATAGGAAGTGTAGAAAGTAAAAAGAAATGAGTTTAGAGATGCAATTAAGCACCAAATAACGAAGGGTATTATGTGCTAGTGTAGGTTTTATCTTACTATGACTAGGGAACTACTTAAAGACCTTGAGCAATTATAAATAGAATGACCACATTTGCATGTGTACACAGATAATTCAATAAGTGTAAGGAAAATAGGTTGCAGGAAAGACAGCCTGGAAGCAAAGCAAATACTTAGGGAACAGTGGCAATAAGCCAGGAAAAACACGCTAACCAGCTGCCTGAAGGCAACGGCAACAGAGCAGATACTCAAAAGAGATCAGGGAGGTAAACTAACAAAACTTCGTTACTGGTTGAAGATGGTGGGTGTTGAAGGCATCTAAGGTGACACAAGGATTTATTGGCTTAAGTGGTGGTATTAATTCTGGTGTTACTATTTAAGAGAGGAAATGAGGAAGAGGATGAGATTAGGGAAACAGAGACAAGAATAGACTGGTATTATTCAGTGTATTATATGTGCCAGCCACTGTTCTTCTGCCACAGTTTTAATTCATCTTTATTTGCTGCTCAATTTCAAACATGAATCTCCAACCAGGCTTTCTTTCTTGAGTTCCAGATTTGTATACAAAAATATCTCCTAGATATTTTCACTTGGAGAGCTTGATAAAGAACTGTAGAGTAGAATCTGAAAAATGAGATTAGATTTAGGCACTAGAAGAGAAAGTGTGTGTGTCGTCAACTTTTTGCTATTTTTTTTTCACTGAAACTAGAGAAAATAAGAAAAATAGAGGTATGGATACAAATACGTTAGAAGCGGCAGCAAGATGAAGAAACACTTGCCTTGGGAATTATTTTTTTCAGTAAGTAGAAAAAGATAATCTGCTGAAATCAATGGAGGTAAATTGGCAAATTAAAAAAAAACTGAGGGGAAAATGGTGAAGGTTTGAAATAGCTATGGATAATAAGAGAGGGAATCAAAATGGAAATATAAAATGGTGTGCAGGTATCATTGACAGTTCAACTAAGATGAGGACCTCGATCTGTGGGATTTCAATTTTAGCAGCACAAATCCACGTGGCTATTTGATTTCTGTAAAATTTCGTGAGTCCAGGTACAGGAGTGGAGAACACAGGTGGTTGGGTTTATCCAGGATTAGACTTTTGCTTTGTGAGTGTAGCAGGAAAGTAGAGTCAAGTTTTGTGGGTGCAGACAATAGAATTGTTTAAGTTAGAGATCAAAGGCCCAGAGTGATTATCAAATAAAATGTATCCAGGAGGAATCTTTTAGATTGACAGGGAAAAAAAGGAGCAGTTATGAGTTGAACACCAATAGAGTGTAATGGGAATGGGAACTGGAATATTAAGAGGCTAAGAACAGAGGGGAAATCTTAAGAGCAGAGTATTTCAGAGGTGGGGAGACCCTGGGTGATGCAAAGCCCCAGGTTTGGAATGGAGTTGCTCACTGAAGGGGAAGGAAAAAGTCAAGGACTTGGACAAAACCAAGGGAACCTGCTATTAATTTGTCAGATGGCCTACCCCATGTTGGAAGGACTTTCAAGGCCACTAGTCCAGCCTCCTTAAACAGAAAAGTATATTACGTTGTGATCTTCAATAAATGTTGGCCAAGGAGCAGGCATCCTGAGCATGAAATAGTCACCCATCATAGAACATCCTATGCAAATGATTGAGCTTAAGTTCTCTAAAGCAAGTATAAAATAAGTCTGTGATAACTTTGCTTTTTAATTTAAATATTATTTGCATACAGTAGTTTGTATTTCTTACTTTTGTTTTTAGAAGAAAATGGTTCACAGGATTTGAAGGGAAGGAGCTTTTGATTCCCTCTTGGACAAAAGAACTTCAGCAAAAGTCCTAGAGGGAGAAACAATACGGGATGTAACAAATGTTCTCTTAGAGTTGACATCTAAATGACTTTTCATTGTAGAGGCATGGAACCAATCTAAA
Organism: Colobus angolensis palliatus; assembly: GCF_000951035.1. NCBI lineage: Eukaryota > Metazoa > Chordata > Mammalia > Primates > Cercopithecidae > Colobus > Colobus angolensis. The sequence continues at coordinate 3,286,545 of NW_012116032.1, read as the reverse complement.
TTCTCCCACTTCATCTTGTGTTGCCTATCAGACAATTAAATCTTACTGTTTTAATCCTCCTATAAATGTAGCTCTGGGCTTAATATGGAAACAACATTTTTTGAAAGTGGATTTAAAAAAAATCTATGTTTGCAGATTTTAATTTATTTGATTATACCATCATCTGCCTCTAGTGGAAGAAAATTCAAGGCTGTTTGCTTTCCTGGCCTCCTTTTCCCACTTTCTCTCCAAAATGAATCAGGATAAAGGAAGAAAAATCATTTTCTTTCATCCCTAAGGAGGACGAGTATTGGTTATTGCCAGCTCCTAGGATATAATAGACTTGATGAGCTAGAATAATCTAATCAAATCTTTGTCAAAGGGGTTAGAAGGTACTGTATCTGCAGGGGCTCCACACACAAACCTGAAACTTTTCCTAATTCTATTTCTTTACAGTCTGTGTTCTTTACCTGTTGACAGAGAAAATATATTGAATCTGAGAAGAGAGCTATTAAATTAATAGTCAAAATTACTTATTTTACCACACTTCATTATTGCTCTCAGTTCCTTCAGTTATACAGAAGTTTGATTTACCTATCCCTTTCCTTTTAAACATCTGGGAAGCTTTAGAAACCAAATTTGTTATAATTCTGGGATGTGGGTTTGGTATTTGGCATGTATACTTTTGCAAAATGGAGATTAATAAAAATAGAGTAATAACTACTCAAGCAAAACCAAAAATTGCAGGAAGAGGCAAGTGCTAATTGAATAATGTGTGTGACTACAGTTAAAATCCCTAAAAAATATAATATATGACATTTGGTTATTATATTTCTTATATAGTAACTTCTTAATGTAGTAATTTCTCTTTCTATACCAAAGACCCAACATTATATAGTAACCCATGCCATGCACACCTATTTAATTCATGACTGCCTAGATAATTGTTATATTATACTTACTCTGTCACTGTTATTTATTTTTCTTTTTTTTTTTTTTCTTTTTGTGATAGAGTCTCACTTTGTTGCCCAGGCTGGAGTGCAGTGACACGATCTCAGCTCACAGCAACCTCTGCCTTCCAGGTTCAAGCGATTCTCCTGTCTCAGCCTCCCAAGTAGCTGGGATCACAGGCACCCACTGCCACACCCGGCTAATTTTGCATTTTTAGTAGATACGGGGTTTCACCATGTTGGCCAGTCTTGTCTTGAACTCCTCACCTCAGGTGATCAGCCCACTTTGACCTCCCAAAGTGCTGGGATTACAGGTGTGAACCACTGCACCCGGCCTGTCATTGTTATCTTGAACACGCTGTCATTCAGTACTCCTAGGCATTTATATTTATTTACTATGTTAAGTAAAAAATGGTTTATAAATTGTTGCAATTGCTGGATTCCTTTATTAGCAGATCATATTCCTTTTCATATTTTAAGATGAAAAAATTCTCATTTCTCTTCTGCAAAGTAGCTGAGAAGAAGCTGTACATACTAAAACTGTTTGACAGATTTCCTAAGCCAAGCACAAGTAAACTTGAGTGCTATCCTTTTGTCTATCTACAATTTAGCTTGAATAGAGAGCCTTTACATTACATCAAATCATCTGTAACACAAGAAGCTTAACACCAGCTGTTTTGAAAGTTGTGCTATATGACCAGGTATCGAACATTCAGGAACATAAACAGGTATCTTGGGGAAAGTTACTGAATAGCTAATGCAAAGCAGATTGTGTTACAGTAATAAACTAAAGAGCCAAAAGTAAGACTGAGGTCAGTTAGAAAAGTTTTTTGTTGGTTTGTTTGTTTTTGCTTAGCATAGTGGTCACGTCTGTTCATCGTGTATACTCCTATCAGAGCAAACTAGCTGCAGCTCCCCAATGTGCCACACTCTTCCATAATTCAATGCCTTTGACCACAGGGTCATGCCTTCCAAAAATTACCTCCATCTATTTGTTTACCTGGTGAGCTTCTATGTTTTCTTTTTGACTCAACTGAAACAATCCCCACGTGGAAACTTCTCTCACTCTCCTCTGTTTCGATAGCACATTGTCTGTATCCATATTACAAAATATATTCCTTTGCTTATTGAAACTGCTTACTTGCTGGTTTTGTCCCCTGGAGGTCAGAAACTATGACTTCTTCATCCCTGCATTTCCAGTATCACATACAGAGCCTGGCACTTTGGAAACAGAAAACAATGTTTGTTTGTGTTTTAATAAAGGCAGTACTTAGAGCAGTGAAATCAAGAGAATAGTAAGAATACTGACAAAGGAATAGTATTTGGTGGTGTTATAAATGAAAAAACATATGATTTTGTATAAATTAATAAATTTTACTAACTTAGGAGTGTAAGAAATATCAGTTTGTTCAGAATTCTTAGCAACATAAGTAGGCATCTTTTGATATAATATTAAGAAATATTAGACAGAAGGTAGCAAATGAATGTAAACAAGGGAAGTGCAAAGACTGTGATAAAAAGGCCATTAAAATGTAGCCAGATGGAAGTTTTTTATAACAGTTTTAGGAGAGAAAGAAGATCCAATGAATATACCAAAAACTACACTACCAGCGAAGAAGAATATTCCATTATAGTGCTTATGTTAAGGAATGAGGCAAACAGAAAATGAAAACACTAGTTTATGATTAGATATAAAACATCATAAGAATACAGATCACAGAAGAAAAATTATTGAAGTAAATGATCAGATAATTCAAGTAGAATGAAGAAAAGAGGTAAACTGGATGTTGAAAGGAAAGGAAGAACTGAAGTGGTAAAGGGATGTGCAATGAAAGTCAAGGTGGAAGCAAAGAATGATCTAGGAATGTTTGAGGACCAGAAAGAAGACCAGCTCCAGGACAAAATGCTGTTCTTAAAGGTGTAGATGTTTGGGTTAACATTGAAAATTTGAGTTGAAATATAGCAAACTTTTTATTTTCATAGATCTTCAAGTCTTTTTCTATAGGCTGACAACAAAGCAAATGGATATTTAACTTACAATGAAATCCAGAGCCTTCTAGGAGCAGAGACACCAGAACAAGAACAACTGGAGCTATTTGATGCTGATAATAACAAGATGTGCTCCCACCTGTAACTAATAGGAGCATTTGGGCTGACTGGTAAGAGGATTCAAGGGCCGGAATATCAATAATGGTCAAGTGACAAGTAGTCTTGAACAGTGTTCTGTATTACGGCCCCAAATTAACAGACAACCCACATTTTCAGTTGTTAGTTTATAATTGAAATCCAAAACAAAAGTTTATAGAAAAACCTGACAGTAGCAATAAACATAGTATCTCAAGCCATACACAAGGATAATTAGAGTTTAAAAAACTGACAGTCATTGCTTAATTGCACAAATAAATGGGTTATTTGCAGGCTATGGAAAGGCATATTATTTAGTCTCCTTTTGTACTTGATAATAGGATTTTAGGATGACACTCTTAATACTGTTAAATTTTTTTGGGTTTTTTTTTTTTTTTGAGACAGAGTCTTGCTCTGTTGCCCAGGCTGGAGTGCAGTGGTGCGATCTCGGCTCACTGCAAACTCCACCTCCTGGGTACACGCCATTCTCCCGCCTCAGCCTCCCAAGTAGCTGGGACTACAGGCACCCGCCACCACACTTGACTAATTTCTTTTTGTATTTTTTTTTTAGTAGAGATGGGGTTTCACCATGTTAGCCAGGATGGTCTCGATCTCCTGACCTCGCGATCTGCCCGCCTCGACCTCCCAAAGTGCTGGGATTACAGGCGTGAGCCACCGGGTCCAACCAATACTGTTAAACTTTAAAGCCTGAGTATTCTAAAGTGGTGATGTAAGGCTACTACTCATTTAACAGAAATAAGAAATTAAAGCAACAGAAATAAGAAATTAAAGCAACATAACTTGCATGAAATTTTAAGGAATCTAAAATACCTTTTTAAATTGTACTATTTCCCCCATCTGCTTCTTTTCTATTTAGTTTTCACAGAATTTGTTGTGTAATTTGAACAGATTTACTGTGTATATCTATGGGCAGTTTCTTAGCCAGTGAGGAAGAGCAAACATACTAGACCTGGTATCTGAAAGCTGGTAGATGAATAGAACACACAACTATAAAATGCAATTCCATGTCACCTAATGCTAAATTTATGATTGGAGAACAAAAAAATTAGTTAAATTTCTGTCATTTACCTCTGATTTAAGACATGATAGCCAGCAGAGAGATGTTCTGCATCTTCTGTCTTGATATGCACAAACATGTGAGTTGATGCCACCTACACTTCCAGTGGTATGGCCACATTCTCAGGTAGGACACCCATTCATGTTGAAATTTGCATCACTAGAACATGTATGACATAATGTGGTCCATATGCCTATAGATGCCTAGATATTGCCAAAGTCTTGCACTTGCCAAATTCCACTGACATCTTTGGGCCTTACATTCAAAACCTTTAAAGATCTTTGCTTGATTTGTGCTCCTTCCCACCTTATCTCTGATGAAATCATAATTTTAAAAAAAGATGGATGACCATTCCAAAATATAGATTGCATAGTTGGGGGACCCACCTATCCAATTCAGATAAACTTCTCCAGAATATCACTTAAATATACCAGGTGGAATAAAAATCCATTTTGAAAAGTATGGGAGGAATTCTGAGGTAGTTTTTGATCTGTAACCACTCACTGCTGCTTCCTTCCCAGGTTGTCCTTGCCTTTGCTATCCACACCTTTCTGCTCATTGTTATAGGAAAGACAATTACTGCTGCAATCCTAGCTTTAGATACATTTTTGAATACCTGCCACCTATCTGTCTTGGGCTTTTCTCGTGCTCCAGCGGACAGATGGCTGCAGTTCTAGCACATTTTAACACTGGGGATATGAGTGATGTTAAGTGAGATTTACAGAATCAGAGACAGCACTCTTTTTTGGTACAAAAGGATCCTGTTAGGAGCACCAAGAATGAATGTTTGAGACACGCTTCCACAGGGGAAAGCCAACGTCTCTATTTGTACAAGGCAGTTATCTAAAAATTTTAGCTGACCAAGTTTGGGATAAGAAGAGTATATGTGGCTTGATAGTTTAGTGATCATTGAGCTATGACCCAAATGGTTCATTCACTGCCACATCCAGAGTGTGGCACAGTGCCCTGAGAGAGTGCAAACTCATTCAGTGGTAGCCCTCCTCCCAATACCCATAAGAAGCACCATATGCACATCCATTGTTTCTGATCTTACATCATAAATGGCATTAACCTAGTACAGATAAAACTTTTTTAAAAAAAAATGCTAGATATTTTTTTAGCTTACCTTTGTAAATTACAATGTTTGAGTTTATTGCATTTCCTCATTGTTAAAAAACAAAAGCATCTGGCTGGGCATAGTGGCTCATAGTTGTAATCCCAGCACTTTGGGAGGCTGAGGTTGGTTGATCACTGGAGGTGAGGAATTTGAGAAGAGCCTGGGCCTGGCCAACATGGTGAAACCCCACCTCTACTAAAAATACAAAAATTAGCTGGGGCATGGTGGTGCATGTCTGTAGTCCCAGCTACTCATGAGGCTGAGGCAGGTAAATTGCTTGAACCTGCGGGGAGGAGGTTGCAGTGAGCCGAGACTGTGCCCACCAGCCTGGGTAACAGAGTAAGACTCTGTCTCAAAAAAAAAAAAAAAAAAAAATCATTACATACACGTTAGAAAGACAGGCACAATCTATGCACCATAAACTTGAAAAGGATAGGGCAGCTTGGAAAAATACCTAAGGGTAATAGAAAACCCAAAAGAGGAAACTGAAAGCTTAGAAGCATGAAGATGGGAGAGAACAGGTAAGGAAGGTTGTGTCATGTCAGTAGTATGAAATCTGGACCTGGAGTATGGCATATTCAAATTCAAAATTAATTGCGCTTTCTCAAATGGTGCAACTGGTGTATCCACTCTCTTGGATTCATAAAATTTATTCAGAGGTACCCAAAGTAAATTTCTTTCCTGCCTTCATCTTTTGAGATTGCAAATGAGAAGAAATGTTATATATACTATAATCTAAGTGTGGTTTAAATTTTTAAATCTCAAAATGTTTTCCATTTTAGAGTTAGAAGATGGAAGTACAAGAAAGAAGAATACATTCAAAGCAGTGACTTGATTTTATTTTGTAATAATTTCATCCTATTTATTCCTAATATTTTAGCAAGAAGTGTTACAGGGATAGATCTGACCGATCTAAAACTTGCTAGTCCTTTTGAATTTTATTTAGTTTAAAAAATATAGTTTTTGTTTCTTAAAAGACTTCAAAAATTTCATAATACGGCCATTCTTTTAAAAAAATTGAGAGAGCATTTTAAATTTTTTAAAAATCAAATTTCTAAAGAATTGCGAGGATAGTGTAAACGCTACACACATAAATATATGTAAAATGGTATTAATAATACATATTTTTGTTCAACCTAATATATGTCTTTAGTATTTGTTTTTCCTGATGACTCAAACTTAATTGTTCACATTGGTATTTTAAGTACCCTTGCCCTGCCTTCTTACTCATAAGTTGAACCTCTCATTATACGTGGAGGGCAGAATCAAGATTGGAAGCAGAATTGAGAATCTTTAATATATCATAGCGTTGGACTTTTCTGGATGCCTCATCTCTGCCAGTTCCTTTTATAGACAAAATAAGTTACTCAGAGATATACATCCTTGCTAATTTGAAGTTTAATGCAATTTATCAAATGCATTTACATTCAAAAGTTTTCATTTTCTGCTAAAAGTAAAGAATATTCATGGCCTTCAGCCAAAGTTCTACGTGGGTAACTAAAGCAAAATTAGCATGAACATATGAAATTCATCTTTTCAAACACATTAGATACTCTACTGCAGTGCTATGCTAAGTAAGAGTAATAGATCCCTCGATTAAAATATTACCTATTTGTATAACGAATCTCAACAAAACTTTTCTCTCTGCACTGCTTTTTAGTTATTTTTGACTTCAATGAAAATATCTTAATATTACGACTAAGCCTCGTGGCTTAGTAGATATTATCTTTTTAAAAATACAGGTATTGGCCAGGCGCAGCACTTCGGGAGGCCGAGGCGGATGGATTACTTGAGGCCAAGAGTTGGAGAAGAGCCTAGCCCACATGGCAAAACCCGGTCTCTACTAAAAATACAAAAATTACCCGGGCGTGGTAGTGCATGCCTGTAATCCCAGCTAGTCGGGAGACTGAGGCAGGAGAATTGCTTGAACCCAGGAGGCGGAGGTTGCAGTGAGCTGGGATTGCGACACTGCACTCCAGCCCGGGCTACTGAGGGAGGTTCTGTCTCCAAATAAATTAGGTAAGTAGGTAACTATTAAATTGACACAGTGGAACTGAAGTCACCTCTGCTGTCAGGAATATGGAATAATCACTGCACAAAATAGGGTTACTGAAAAGTTAAAACTAATTGCAGATAGAAACTAACAGAAATAAAGTACTTTTAATTCTATAAAATTCAGCAGGAACTTCAGGTTTTACTGGCTAATAAATGAAAAACCTGAGATAATGTATTACCTGAGATTAATGTTGATGTTGGACTTTGAGTAGATGGACATTTTTATATCTACTTTGATCTACTTTGAGTAGATGGACATTATAATAATTGTTTTATTTGAATAACGTAATTCTACATGTGGTTCTGATTTTTCAGAGTCTGAACTTGGATTATATATTACTCTATTGAAAATAATCTGCTGGTTTTATTTATAATAAGGAAGATCACTAGTCTTGCAGGATACAATATAAATGAATTATCTCTTACATCGTGTCTGCCTTACCCAAAAGTGAAGGTATGAGTCATATAAGTATTGTGTGCCTTTGGTTTCCATATTTGAAAAGCTAGGCGTCTTGGTACCAATACACCTTACCTGCCCTGCTAACCCCAACTCAGCAACCCAAACACCCAAGTGATTGGGGATTTTTAACACTTTGTAGGACTTGCAGAAAAACGGCAATATAAATACTTTAATTGTGTGGACATCTAAGATCCTTCTAATTAAATTCGTTGGAAAAATGTTTTTGCTGTCAAAAATGTCAATAGTATCCTCACATGAAATGCGTGTCTTCAAAAGCTGGCTAAAATGTTACCATCTCGGAAGCATGATAAGCAGCTCTTTAATGCACATTTTGGAGAAGTTTCAACAATAGAACTCCTATAATTCTCAAACCTCATCATATGAAATGTAAAATTTTTCTATTTCAGATGTTTTTGATTATATCGATTGCAAATAACCATTCTCTAATGTTATTTTGTATTTATAAGCTGGTTGAATTACTTAGAAGCTAGAATGAAATATGAATTATACTATCAGTAAAACAGATTGCTGGATTATCCCTTGAAGTTTTTCTTCAACTTAGTTTGGTTCTTTCATTTATAAACCTTTTATTTTTGAAGTGGAGTTGTTCAGTTTTAGGAGCATTTGGGACTGAGCGAGAAGCTGAGTTTTGAAGAGAATCTCTAGCTTCAATCATAAACTATTACTTTAACCCAAACATTAGATCTTTTCAACCCTGGACACCCAAATCCTGCCCCTATGGTCTATGTGGAGGGATAACAGAAGTTGCCACTCTAGAGGAAAAATGTCTTAATTCTCATTTGTGTTTGATATGATGATAACCAGCTATGGGGATATTTTAATAGTTGCAGAAACTCTTTCTAAATAATAAATGAATAAATACTTTCTTGAAAACTTTACTTTATTATCGAATCTAGCCCAAGTGTGGAAAATTTAAAAATCACCCTATTTACCAAAACTGTATAATCTTGCTAGAAAAAATAAAAAACAACAATGATCAGTAAATACCTACACTTAACATTCTTACTTCTGGAACAGAATTTTAAGATCCATGTCCATGTCCTTGTAAGGTAAATCCCTCTGTTTAACAATTAAAAGAAAAAGTCTCACATTTAGTACATTGTTTGCACACTCATAAATACATACAAAAGCTGGGAGACCTGTCTTAGAAACATGTTTAAAATGAATATATATAATATTATGAAATAAAATCTGAATAAAAATTTTATTCCAACAACACTTCTCTATTTTAAATCATGTTTATTATTTAAGTTTTTATCACAGTGGAGATTAACTTATGCTTAATCATCCAATCAGTGCCTACTGTCAACTTAATCCAATTCCAAAAAAAGTAAAATCAACTCATTCATACACTCTAAGTCCTCTTACTATCCCACCATTCATTGCCTGTATCTTTTTTCCCTTTTAACGGCAACATCGTAATAAGATTGTGAAAAGGTATAACTAATTGGTTTACATGTATGTATAATACCATTTCTTCAAGTATTCAGAGAGCAGTACATTTGTCTGCATTGTGCATTAGAAAACTACTTGTGACATTATTTCTAAATGCAGGAGAGCAGCTCCTGGTGGGAGAGTAACGAAGTTGTTTGTCATAGTGTATGCCAAGGATTTACAGCACTATAGAATTTTCACAACTCTTCCATGTTAGTGAGTAACATTAGGTAAATGTTGTATTTGCCTACTCTCAGCTATCGGATGTGGGATATCAAACTACAAACAAATAAAGCATACACTCAACCAACAAGGGTAGTGCAAGTGCTAAGTAAACAGAATGACATGGAAGAAGTTCATAGTTGCCAACTAGTGAATGCTTCAGCAGGGAGGCCCTGATTTTATGATGTCTGTGACTTGCATCCCTGTTCTCAAATGAATACTGTCACTGCTCCATGTCAGCCACAATGACTGGAAAAGGCTGCTGAGGTGAGGGCTGAGGGAATGAGGAGGATGATAGGAATTCATTTTCACAAACAAGTGGTTCAATTTATCTGTCACATCTGTATATAGTGTAAAGTCTGATTTGTTTACAAGATCTCAGACCTCTCCAGACAAAGCAGGTACCAATATGGAAAACTGCAAATGTTTCATTTAAAGGAATTAAATGTTGGCACCTATGTAATATATAGATTGTGTGGCCTGGACAATAAAAGGGATCAGAAGATGGTTTTTTAAAAGTAAAACTTTGGAAATGTAACATCTGAACATTCAAAAGTTACATTATAGAAAAGCCATCAAACAGTTACATAAACATTCAACAATACAATGGTGCTGTTTAAAAATGCCCTAGAAGCAATAATCTTCAGTACTTTGAATAAAGTCAGAATTTCATTGCTTTGTCTTAATTATGTATTTAACATATTGTTACTCATTAAAATTAAATAGAAAAAAACTATAAAATTCTTCCAGAGGAAAATTATTGGTAGTGGGAAAACAAAAGTAAAATGTGAAAACCAATGTATACATTTACTTAATTACATGTTTTTCCCCCAGAAGTGGCCATACACTATCAGAAAATAAAAACAAGAAAAACAACAACAAAAATAAAACAAAAATTACAAAAAAAACCTGTGCCATTTCCTTTTTTTTTTTTTTTCTTCCTCTGCATTCAGTTTTGGGGGAAAGTGTTCTTTCATAGTAGTGTTCTGAGTTCACACATATTAAATGGTAGAAAAGAAACATCTGGATCCTGACTATCCTTTTACTTTATTCTTGAGTGTGTTGTACTCTCAACAAATGTAAGAAGCAGCCAGTAAAAATTATCTTAATTAGGAGACACACACACACACACACACACACACACACACAGACACACGCACACACACACACAACCTTATTAAGAAAAATGCAACCATTCCTGATCCAGGACACACACATATGAAGATTTAAAACTAAGGTCTGACACAGTCACTTAATTGATTTAAATAATTAAGGCTTCTAAAAGGTTCAGTGCCAAAACTCTCTACGTCAGTATTTGAATAAAGTACATTTTTGCATTTTAGGTTTGTGCTTTTTACAGCCATCTTAATTGCACAGAATTTCATTAGTAGATCTCATAAGGGCATGTTAGAATTGTTTACTGTTTTACTTTTAGTAGCTGTTAGATTAAATAATAGCAATAAAAATTCAATGAGTGAACCAATTTATTTCTATCACCTGGGCTGTTGGCTCATTTCACTTTCTTTTCATGTTTAATATGGCCATTTCTTTTGTACTTGCCATTGAGGATTCCATTGTGGTAATGTCCATTAACTGTGCTATGCTTATTTCTAGACCACAGACTTTTGATTTTTCTGTAGATAAATTTTGTCACCCAAGACAAGAGAAAGTAAAACAAGGCAGCACCAAGCAAAAGCACAAAGGCAATATCCAGTAAAAAATACTGACAAAAAGAGATTTGATGGACAGCGGCACGTAGGTGATGGGCTCCATTGTGACGAATAATATAATCTATCCAATAGATAGTTCGATTGACAGGGTGACCAGGTTGATCCTTGTGAATTTCCGAAAGCTTCTGGGCCCTCTGACGGTAGCTATGGAGAGGGGGACACAGAATGAAGAGGTTAATAATAAAGTTCTATATTCATGCATATCTTCATGTAAAAGGGGGAAATAATAAAAACAACTATTCTTTAGTAAGTACTTTGCATGTACAAACACTGTGTTAAGTGCTTTAAGCACATTATCTTATGTTAACCCAATAAAATATATTTTAAATTGGTGAGAAAAGTGAAAATCAGAGAGACTAAGTAACTTGATTATGTTACAAAGTTGAGACCCAGAATTTCTTGCCTCCAAACCCTTTGCTGTTTCCACACATTACATGTAGTTCTTCTCTCCACATAGTTTTAAATAATATAAATCAACAAGTCTCAACCAAGATGGAAACTAAATTTATTAGATTCTAAAAGAAAGATGGAGAAAAACATATAGAACTTCATTCTACCACTTTTTTAAGCAATAATATTTAATTTTGTCTTAATTTAAAATAACATTAAATATGGGGTGATGATACATTATTAAAGAGATAAAAAAGAGTTGAGAAACACCATGAAGTCAGATTTGATGTTATATGCAGTATTCATATACAGGTAATGTATGCATGTGTGTATATATATATATATATATAGAAAACAACCTCTTAAATGATTAAAAGACCAAGGAAAATGGGGAATCACAAAGTAGTAAAATATAAGCATTTTATTTTAATCTAAAAACATGTGACTGCACATTAATGTGTCAGTCTTTGACAAACAGCTAAAGCCCTCTTGCATGAATTCATGACTGAAGTTTGTATCGTTTAGACATAAGAAATAATTTCCACCTCGAGAGATACAAAATCGATCATGGAGGACATAGCACTACTGAGTTGTGCATTATAGAGGAACAAAAGATTGGGCATATGTGAAGACTTGATAAAGCCAAGAGAAGAGTGTAAACTAAATCATAAAAGTGGGGGAGTAAGAATACGCCCAGAACAAATTGATTTGGAAAAAGTATGAAATTTAGTTAGAAATTAGATTGGAAGAAGATGAGTCTTCCCCATGGGTATTCTGAATGACAAGATATAATAGCTTCTTTCTTAGAACCAAGGAGCCATTAGATCAGGAAGACTGGCTGTTAAAGCAGAGGGAAGATACCCATGATGGAAAGTCCATTAAAAAGACCTCAATAATGGCCAATGAAAGACTGACTAAAAAAATGGTGGTGGGATTAGACAGATAAAGGGAAATGGTGTAGTAGAAGAGTTTGCAGGAGTTGGTAAGAGTGTGGATTAAAAGTGAAGGGAAAGACAGAGATCATATGCAACTGCAGTGTTTCCAGCTTGAATGACTCACATGGCAGAGTTAATTAACAGAACACAGTAACACAGAACACTGCACATGCTGCTGGAAATGATTACAGTTTGGGCTGTAATGAAAGGGAAGGCCGAGAGAGCCACTAGAAATGTGAGGATGGAGCTATGAGATTACAAAGCCTAATGAAAAATCTACTCAGATATTTGAGTTGATTTGATGAGCCTTTATTTTTTATGATTTCACTCTAGACCTAAACATTAAGTTTTAACAATTATGCAAACAAATTTGAGAGGCAGTGAACAGAACGTTGTTAGGAGTGAAAGAAAAAGCAAATTAAGGCTATTACATAAGAGTATGTAATTAACAGGCACGTTTTCTCTCTCATCAATGCCTCATCAGAAAATTATGACCAGATAATAAATCTAGTTGTATTAAAAAGTACAAAAACCTCACCAAATATTAAAAGGCTATCCTCACTTGCTTTGTAATTTATCATAATTTCTAACTGATGGCAAAAGGGAAACTAGAAAGTTTCTACTACTCCATTTTATGAGAAAATGCTTATGGGGCAAAGGAGTATCTTTAAAATACAAAAATGAAACGTGACATCTTAGAAAATAAAATCCAACCTTCTATTTTAACAAAGATGGAAAAGGAGGATAAAAACAATCTTAAGTCTTCAGGTACCTTAATGTCACTGTGTATATAACCCTTTCTCTAGTGATGATTAAACAGATTAAACAGATGCTTTAATGGGAAATCTGATTTCTTTCACTCTTGAATAAATTATTAACTCATATGGGACTCCAATATGTTCACTTCGTCCTAGATCACTAATTATCAGAAAAGCTCTTGACATCTGACTCAGCTTATCTGAACAGGGACTTTCATCAGTCAGACTCTTAGTCCCACCTAGGAGTAGACTCATAAAGCTGGATTGCTTACTAACCGATTTCATTTTGTATGACTATTCTGTTTAGAGGAGGTCCATGGATCAACTGGAAAGGAATATTGGAGAATTCACAGATAAATTTTTGAGGGGCAGGTATTTCCCATGCTGAAACTGGCCTCAAATTTAGTGTATTGGCATTGTCCTATGAACACAGTTTATTTTACAACTCAAAATTCCTTCCAGTAAGTATATGAATATTGCAAAAACAAATTGGTGTGATTAAAATGGTCACTCCAGACAGCTCTAAGTTATTCCAAGGGATCTCTTAGATAAAGCCCCTTTTAATAAAACAATTACCTTGTAAAGGGCTCACATGTACATTAAATTTTACAAAAGTATAAATATTTTCTATTAAAAGTTGACCACAGGTTGGATATGTGCTAAGTTAATAATCATCAACTCTCCATCTTTCTCTCTAATTTATTTCGTAATAATAAAAGCTTCAGACTCAAAATAATCCTCCCAAACAAATGAACAAAAAAGCAATAGGCTTTTATTAAATGAATCCAAAGCATTAGGAAGCAGAGATAAGATGTGTAATTTTACTTAAGTTGTGAATTTTTTAAAAATGAATACTTTTTGGGGTTTTTGTTGTCGTTATTTCTTCTAAAAAAAGAAAACAGAATATATGTGCAGAATGTGCAGGTTTGCTACACAGGTATACACGTGCCATGGTGGTTTGCTGCACCTACTGACCCATCCACTAAGTTCCCTCCCCTCACCCTCCACCCCCAACAGGTCCTGGTGTGTGTTCTTCCCCCTCTCTGTGTCCACATGTTCTCATTGTTCAACTCCCACTTACGAGTGAGAACATGGTTTTCTGTTCCTGTGTTATGTACTGAGGATGACTTCCAGCTTCATCCCTGTCCCTGGAAAGGACATTACCTCTTTCCTTTTTAATGCTGTATAGTATTCCATGGTGTATATGTACCACATTTTCTTTATCCAGTCTATCATTGATGGGCATTTGGGTTGGTTCTATGTCTTTGCTATTATAATTGGACTGCAATAAACACACGTGTGCTTGTGTCTTTATAGTTGAATGATTTATATTCCTTTCAGTATATATCCAGTACTGGGATTGCTGGGTCAAATGGTATTTCTGGTTCTAGATCCCTGAGGAATTGTCATACTATCTCCCATAATGGTTAAACTAATTTATATTCCCACCAACAGTGTAAAGCGTTCCTATTTCTCCGCAGCCTCACCAGCACCTATTGTTTCCTGACTTTTTAATAATCGCCATTCTGACTGGGCGTGAGATGGTATCTCACTGTGGTTTTGATTTGCATTTCTCTGATGATCAGTGATGTTGAGCTTTTTCACGTTTGTTGGCCACATAAGTGTCTTCTTTTGAGAAGTCTCTGTTCATATCCTTTGCCCATTTTTTGATGGGGTTGTCTTCTTCTTGTAAATATGTTTAAGTTCCTTGTAAATTCTGGATATTAGACCTTTGTCAGATGGGTACATTGCAAAAATTTTCTCCCATTCTGTAGGTTGCCTGTTCACCCTGATAACAGTTTCTTTTGCTGTACAGAAGCTTTAGTTTAATGAAATCCCATTTGTCAATTTGGGCTTTTGTTGCCATTGCTTTTGGTGTTTTAGTCATGAAGTCTTTGCCCATGCATATGTCCTGAAGGACGTATGTCCATGCATATGTCCATGCGTATGCTTAAGTTGTCTTCTAGGGTTTTTATGGTTTTGGGTTTTACATTTACGTCTTTAATCCATCTTGAGTTAATTTTTGTATAAGATGTAAGGAAGAGGACCAGTTTCAGTTTTCTGCATATGGCTAGCCAGTTTTCTCAGCATCATTTACTGAATAGGAGATCCTTTCCCCATTGCTTGTTTTTGGCAGGTTTGTAGAAGATTAGATGGTTGTAGATGTGTGGTGTAGTTTTTGAGGTCTCTGTTCTGCTCCATTGGTCTATATATCTGTTTCAGTACCAGTACCATGCTATTTTAGTTACTGCAACTTTGTAGTATAGTTTGAAGTCAGGTAGCGTAATAACTCCAGCTTTGTTTTTTGTTTTGTTTTGTTTTGTTTTGGGTTTTTTTTTGGTTGTTTTTGCTTAGGATTTTCTTGACTATATGGGGTCTTCTTTGATTCCATATGAAATTTAAAATAGTCTTTTCTAATTCTGTAAATAATGTAAATGGTAGTTTGATGGGAATAGTATTGAATCTATAAATTACTTTGGGCAGTGTAGCCATTTTCACAATATTCATTTTTCCTATTCGTGAGGATGGAATGTTTTCAATCTGTTTGTGTCCTCTCTTATTTCCTTGAGCAGTGGTTTGTAGTTCTCCTTGAAGAGGTCTTTCACATCCCTGGATAGCTGTATTCCTAAGTATTTTATTCTATTTGTAGTGATTGCTGAATGGGAGTTCACTCATGATTTGGCTCTCTGCTTGCCTATTGTTGGTGTAAAGGAATGCTTGTGATTTTTGCACAGGGATTTTGTATCCTAAGACTTTGCTGAAGTTCCTTTCAGTTCAATAAATTTTGGGGCTGAGACGATGGGATTTTCTAAATATACAATCATGTCATCTGCAAATAGAGACAATTTGACTTCCTCTCTTCCTATTTGAATCTTCCTTCTTTCTTTCTCTTGCCTGATTGCCCTGGCCAGAATTTCCAAGACTATGTTGAATAGGAGTGGTGACAGAGAGCATCTTTGTCTTGTGCTGGTTTCCAAAGGGAATGCTTCCAGCTTTTGTCCATTCAGTATGATGTTGGCTGTAGATCTGTCATAAATACCTCTTATCATTTTGAGATATGTTCCATCAATACCTAGTTTATTAAGAGTTTTTTTACATGAAGGGGTACTGAATTTTATCAAAGGCTTTTCTGTGTCTATTGAGATAATCATGTGGTTTTTTGTCTTTGGTTCTGGTTATGTGATAGATTACCTTTATAGATTTATATATGTTGAACCAGCCTTGCATCCCAGGGATGAAGCCAACTTGATCATAGTGGATAAGCTTTTTTTTTGAAGACGGAGTCTTGCTCTGTCGCCCAGGCTGGAGTGCAGTGGCGCAATCTCAGCTCACTGCAAGCTCTGCCTCCCAGGTTGACGCCATTCTCCTGCCTCAGCCTCTTGAGTACCTGGGACTACAGGTGCCCGCCACCACACCCAGTTAATTTTTTGTATTTTTAGTAGAGACAGGGGTTTCACCGTGTTAGCCAGGATGGTCGCGATCTCCTGACCTCATGATCAGCCCACCTCGTGCTGTTGGATTCAGTTTGCCAGGATTTTATTGAAAATTTTCACATTGATGTTCATCAGAGATATTGGCCTGAAGTTTTCTTTTTGTTGTTGTTGTTGTTGTTGTGTCTTTCTAGTTGTGGTATCAGGATAATGCTGGCTTCATAAAAGGAATCTTCTTTTACAGTATTAGTTACTTGGTTTAAACTAGAATATCTCGGACAGAGTATTAGTGAGGCAAACTAATATTTTCAATAATTATCACCTGTTAAATGTGGAATATTATCACATTTGAAACAAAGACAAATGACTTCGGTTTATATAATGACTTTTAGCAAAGGACATGCTACACAAATCACTGGCATTTTTACATTGACTAAGACATCTTTCTATGTACAAAATCCTTTCAGTTAAATATTTAAGGTTTTCAATTTACATATGATTAACTCATTATCTGGTATGCATACTTTTGGGAATGATATAAATTTATTCATGGCATAGAATAATGCTTAAATCAAGCACTTACATGTCTTCAATATTCTATAGCTGGAATTGCCATGTGACCTAAGATCGTAACCTGTTCTTGCTCTGATTCAGCTTGGTTCATGCCTCACAAAACACAGCTGGACTAACTACCTGTGAATAACCTAGATTTTTGCACTTTCCTTTTTATCCGACCCAATCTCAGCAGTTCTGCAACTGTTTCCCCATAATTCTACTTGGAGCTATATTTTACAAACTTTCCTGAAAGGCTGCATATATATACACACATACGTACACACATACATATGATACATATATGATGTATATGTGTGTGCATATATATATACACATGAAAGAACATCATGTTTTGAAAAGCACACCTTTAAAGAAAAACTATAGATAACAGAAGAAGGGATCTATTTAGGCAACCCTAGTTATGGAACACATTGCTTCCAATGGCAGAGCTGTATCCGACACTGGATCCTTTAAGAGTCCAGAGCATGAAGGTCACCTCTGAGCTCACATAAAGGCCGTATAACGAACTTCAGTTGAATTCGGCATTTTATATGCAAGCATAATCCTTTTACATGAAATAATTTTTCTTATTATTGGTTGTTCCTTAGAATGTGGCAGTGTCTCTCAAGCCAATGTTAAGCCATATCCCCGGGCATAAAAAGAAAAAGCTTGTACTCTTCTAATCTTTAATGCTATCGGAAATGCAAGATAAATTAAACATCATGTCTACAAATGAAGAAAATTGCTACTTTGTTTTAAAACTACATAGGCCAAATCTTCACCATTTGAGACTCATTTGTGAACTTAACTCAGGACCTATCAAGAATTTAAAAAGCAAAATAAAGATTCTGCTTCATCATTCACCTGTGTAAATAAATCTCCGTATTTCTTTAATACTCAGTGCTAGGGAAACCCAGCAACACCAGGCTTACCATGCAGTACAAAGAGCACTGTCTTGGTAATCAGACAGTCTTGGCTTCTAATTTCGACTATGATTGCTGTTGTAAGCCAAATTACTTAAGTTCTCTGAATATCAAGTGCCTTGCCTATACAATGTGGATAATAAAAACTGTGATATACAGCTGTCATAAATATGAAAATGAAATAAGCACATACATTTGACACAATGTAGATATCCAAAGATTATTCACATTGCAGTTTCTCCCTCAGTTTGGAAGATCCTGGTAGAATATTGTCTGGTGTCAACATGGCTGGTCAAATGACTGCTGTTTTTATTTTCTAAATTATAGAAAACATGCATAAAGCATTATCAAAGGAATCTAAAGGATATTTCCATAACTTCATAATTTATTGACAATTTATTGAAAATAATTGGCTACTGACAATAGACTGTGGTGTGTACATTCATCAGCTTTAATGTTAACTGAAACTGTGTCTGAAATTGGTGGGTTCTTGGTCTCGCTGACTTCAAGAAAGAATGGACCCTCGCTGTGCGTGTCAGTTCTTAAACATGGTGTGTCCGAAGTTTGTTCCTCTGGATGTTCAGATGTGTCCAGAGTTTCTTCCTTCTGGTGGATCTGTGGTCTCGCTGACTTCAGGAGTAAGCTGCAGACCTTCTCGCTGTTACAGCTCTTAAAGGCGGCACGTCTGGAGTTGTTCATTCCTTCTGGTGGGTTCGTGGTCTCCCTGGCCTCAGGAGTGAAACTGCAGACCTTTGCGGCGAGTGTTAAAAGTTCACAAAGGTGGCGCGTCCTGAGTTGTTCCTTCCTCTCGTCCAGAGCTGCTCCTCCCTCCCTGTGTGTTCGTGGTCTCGCTGGCTTCAGGAGGGAAGCTGCAGACCTTCCCGGTGAGTGTTACAGCTCATAAAGGTGGCGCGGACCCAAAGAGTGAGCAGCAGCAAGATTTAGTGTGAAGAGGTAAAGAACAGACCTTACACAGATAGCAAGGGGACCCAAGCCGGTTGTTGCAGTTGGCTTGGGCAGTCTGCTTTTATTCCCTTAGCTGATTCCACCCACATCCTGTTGATTGGTCGACTTTACAGAGAGCTGATTGGTCCGTTTCAACAGGGTGCTGACTGATGCATTTAAAAACCTTTAGCTAGACAGAGTGCTGACTGGTGCGTTTATGATCCTTTAGCTAGACAGGAAAGTTCTCCTAAGTCCCCACCTGACCCAGAAGCCCAGACGGCTTGACTTCTCACTGGCACTCGCTGCGGGACGTTGCGGGTACTCCGGCAGTGCAAAGGGAGCTCATCTGCGGATCAAGCCCAGCAGGCCTGGCTGGGCAGCCTGGGGTCCGCCCCGGGAGCGGCCATGTGCAGCCTGGGCTCCCGCGCGCGCCTCTCCCTCCACACCTCCCCGCGAGCAGAGGGAGTACGCTCCTGCCTTGGCCAGCCCCAGAGAGGAGCCCCCACAGCACAGCTGAGGGCTGAAGGGCTCCTAGAGTGCTTCAGCCAGAGCAGACACCGAGGCCCAAGAGGTGCCCAGAGCGAGTGAGGGCTGCTACCACGTTGTCACCTCTCAAAACCTTACCTGGGATTATTGATAACCTTCACCAGTGCTTCATACAGCTCTTTTTCAGTAACTGTCTTCCATTCTAGTAATATTCCCATTCCTTTTGCCTGTACTCTAGTCATAGTATCATAATGGTCTCCAAAGAGTGGAATTCCCACTACAGGCACACCATGATACATAGTTTCAAAAATACTGTTCAAGCCACCATGGCTCAGGAAGGCTTTAATCTTTGAATGCCCTGAAGAAAGATGAAAAGGAAAACAACTTACAACAGTATTACTCTACTGAAGAGATTTTCCCTGAAATGTATTAAAACTGACACCACAGTAAACATGCATTTCAGATAAAGGATGCCTAAAGCATAATTTCACTGATTCCTGTTCTACACCAATTAAAATATTTGTTATATACATAATTGTCAGATTTTGATACATCAATTAAAAGCCATTTTTAGGTAGTTGAAATGTACGTTACTATTTTTAACACAAACACTGCATTACTAACATATTTAAATGGCCAATAATTATTAGGAAGCCAATGAAAGCAAGAAATGCCAAATATCAGAGTGAAAAAATAGACATCTACTTTCTGGCTACTCAAATGTTTATCAACGTTAAAGTTAAAAACACTTTTTAAAATAAATATAAAGAAGGACTGGATTCCAGAAGTCAATGAAGAGTTTGTGTGTTTCTCCAAAAAGAAATGTTATAATCACTATTTACAACATCCAAGTTCTATCAGCATTAGTATTTCACAATTTTAGGGTTTAATTTTACATTTATGTGCTCACACATGTAGAGATAAACATTTATAATCATTTCTAAGACATGAGACATCACATAATATCTAGTTGTTATAGGAATAAAAGAAATAATTTGCCAAAATTAATGTGGAAGTTCAAAACTTAGATTTGTTCTCCTAGTAAATGGCCTACATTTCCATAAAAGAGATCAAAAGTTTGGCATAAGAGTTGTAAAAACAAAACAAAGCAAAACAAAAAACATTGTACCTAGGATATATGTTATTGGCCAGAAAGAAATTATACCTAGCTGAAATGTCGATCTTTTAAAATACACATGTGCCAGGTACAAAATTACTGTGTGTGGGAACCATGGTCTCAGTGGTGCTCCCGGAGCTCTTCCATCCTGAATTCCAGTGGAACTGGTTAGTCAGTGTCTATAGCCCTTACCCACAGGTGGCTTCTCTGACTCTTAGGTCCAACTAAAGGATCTGCCCTAGAAGTGGATTTCAATCTTTATTTTTAGCAAAAACCCCTCTCTTTGAACAAAACCAACCACCAAGCCTAACAGTAAAAAATAAAGCCGAGCTGCTGTGTAAAGAGGAAGAGCTGGCTACGAGGGGAGGGGAAAGACATTGATTTAGTTCCTACTTCTCATCCTGGAAGAATCTTTTGATCATAGTTAGAAGCTATTAGAGGACTTACAAGGATCATACCTATTGTTAAAAAAGATACTAATCTTGAAAATGTCAGAGAGCTGACATTGAGAAGCCTAGAGCAGCTATGGACTTGAGGAGGGTGCTCAGGCATGGACCTTGTAGTAGAGCCTCACGGTCAAAAAAAAAAAAAAAAAAGAAAAAGAAAAAGAAATAAAAAAATTAACAAACATAAAACCCACACACAATACAAGTTTAGATGTTCATACATAACAATGTCACTCTGTTGCACTGAGGTAGTTGATAGCCAGGTTATCTTATTTAAATTTCCTGCTTCTTTCCTATCGTCTAAGGAATCTAAGTCATAATAGTAAAGCCATTAAAGACTTAAAAATTAAAAAAATACAAGTATCAAGAAAAGTAAATTGCCTTGTATTCTTTTTTCTTCAGTTTTAGCATATATAGAATAGTATTATAATAAGCTAAATGAAAAGAAATTATATACATAAATAAAATTCTTTACTGGTTTTTAGTTATACAATTTAATTTGCTGCTTTTTAGGAGAATCACTATAGCTGTATTAAAATATAGTTTCAATGTCTTAAAAGTGTAAGTTAAAATCAAAGCCACTTTTACATAACATTAGGTGTATTATGGAAAAAATGGTGGTCAATACTGTCAAAATCAATCTCATTTTTACAATTTTTGTAATCAATAATATATTCAAGGATACTACGGCATTAACTTTTTCTAAAAATTTAATGAATAAAAATTTGCATTATTATTATCTGTGCTTATTGAACATAGAGTTAAATTATCTAGATTCAAACACACTTAAAAGACATGCATATAATAATCACTATTTTAATTTTGAGAATCAGAATCCCCAAGATTAAATAATACAAAGTTCTTCAAAACTACCCAGTGATTTAGGACTAAACAGAGCAGATAATCTAATTAAAGTTAAAATAAATTGACTGTTCCTCTCGTCTTCCGCTTCTTTTTGGGTTCAGACAAATGAATAACTTCTAATTTCTCTTGGTTCTCAGACTATCTGTAATAAATCTGTAACCCAAATCTACATTCTTATTGTTTTAACTGTTGTACTTTCACCTGATTATGCTAACTAGGCATAATCTTATTCACTACTAATTTATATAGTTTATTAAGTACATAATTTCCAGATAATTAAAATTGGAGACTGGTCTAAAAATTTTAATATAGATGCCCAAATGTTTACATTTTTCACACTCTTTTCCAATAAATAAAGACTTAAAATTTTGACCTCAAATTTAAGACTTGAAATACTGGATAAAAAATATAAAACTCTAACATTTACTACACACATACCGTATGAACCTCTCAAGCAAAAAAAAAAAAAAAAAAAAATCACATTTATGTAATTAAAACCTAAGAGCCAAGTAAGTAACCACAAATCATTTACTTACCAAGCAGGTCATTCTGTGGTAACCATTCTATGAGTTTAGTGTTGTTTCCTAGATTCTTTGGTTTGGGTCCTGAAAACCTAAAATGTACACCAGAAAATTAATCTTTTAAAAATCAAACCTTACTCATAGTATGTGCTCTCTGATTAAAGTATGAGATTTAAAATAAATGTTCGATGATCTTTTGTTGATATTCTTAAGAATGAAACCATGCTTTGGTAACAACAAATATTTGATTAAGTTTCTTTTAAAAAACTTTCACTGGATGGAGGAAAAACAAGAAATAATTTGCTTACATAGAGATCTATTTTCCATTGGCTCCTCACACCTATACACATACAGAGATAGAAAAAAAAAAAACCAAATAAACCTACACTAGAAGTCATTCCCCACAAAGAGTCAGAAGCTGGAACAAGAAGGGGCAGGGAGGGCTGCCACTGCTATGGCAGTCCATAGCCCTAATCCTTAACGCCCCAAGCCTGAGGGAAGGCACAAGTGTTGAAAGAAATCAGAAAGTTCTCTTCTTTAGCTTCACCAGAAATAAAAGTTTTGTGAGGCAAAGCACATAATTACAGTGTTTTCTGCCTGATATTTAAAAGATAAAACATAAATATGCTTAACAACTAAGAGGGTGACAAAAGAGTCTGAACGGAGTAGACATAAACTATCCTAAATGAAGCAGAAGTACTTTCTGGGGTTAAGCCTAACAGAGGAAACCCAATGGGACCGAAATCTGAAGGGAAAAGTCCTGAATAGTTAGAATAAAATAAATGTCATTGCATAGCTCAGCAGGGGGAGCTAATCCTTACTCATTTGTTATAAAGGGAAAATCTCTATTACTAAAAGCCTAACTGCAGTGGCTTAAGGGGCACTTTCTTCTACTCATGGTAGTAACTATGGGACCAATGTTGTATCCCTAGAGTTCAACAGTGGTAGTATGTGCTCAATAAATACATGCTAAATAAAGTGTTCATGTCTGAGTTTTCAACATTGGGTTGGAAATTCCAAAGACAGTCATGTGTTGGCAATGCCTTCCAAAAGAAGCTATGGTCAATCTATGGTTCTGTCTTAAACTGTGTTAAATGGTAAGTGTGTTTTTAAAGGCCAGGTTTGTTAAATAAAATAAATCAAAAATATATGTAAAGGAGACAAAGTGGGAGCCAAAAAGAGTCCATGGTATTTTAGGTATTTGTTAATCCATCATTTTCTTCCTCATTTCAAAACTGATTTGAAGAGTATATAAAAAGGCATGCAATTAAAACTTTTAAAATCATAATAAATAATAAAAGAGTAAATGAGGGTGGAACTCTGAGGGAAACATAAATATTCATCTGACACAAGGAAAAGTCATTCTGAATAATATCTTCTTTCTGTCCTATAGGTCAGAGGTTTCTTTATCCATCATAGAGCCTTATGAATTAATTCCTAAATTTCAATACGCTAAGAAACAAAATGAAAGTCAAGGGCATCTTGCTAATCTTGCCAGGGAAACAATGTGCTGTGCTTTACTGGGACCTGTGGGCTAAACAAAGAGATAACGAATGTCAATAACAAAGAAACAATCTACATTATTACCTTACCTCCAAATCACTTTTTGAGGCAATCTCCCCAGAGCTCCTGCCAGTTTGTTAGCAATGTCTTCTGAGAGATACTTGACACCAGCTCCAAAAGACACCAAGACAAAGCCATGTTCATTAGCACCATTTACCCATCTTTGGAGATCCTGTAAATCAAAACATGGCAGTAAGTTTTACGAAGACCAATCTAGTTTGTAATTGGTGTTATTAACAGCCCAGTTAAAAAAAGAAACTTTTAAAGTAATTTTCTTAAACAATTAGAAAGTAAAGGATATATTTTCTTCTAAATAACTGCTTTTGTTTACAATATTTCATCTGATAATGCTAACCGAAATGAGGACATATAAACTACAACAAAAATAACTTAAAAAATAAGTAGCTAAAGGTTTAAAATCTCAGAAAAAGGGCAAAAATTGGAAATGATACATGGTCAGAAAACAATCTGTATGCAGACACAAGCAAAAGATGTGGATTAAACATATGAAAAATCAATCATACTGGCAAAAATTTGTTAATGCATCGTTTACAAATTTTTGCCAGTATGACTGATTTGCATTGAAAATCAAATCAGTTCATTTTAAGAAATACCACCCTTACTTCATTTTATTGTATAGGCACAAGCTTGTTTTTCATGATGTCATCCCTTTGAATAAATCCTTGCCAAAGACACCCAGCTTCAGTTTCCCATAGGAAAACTAATAGAGCCAGGGCACATTGAGGAACACATTAATTCCATTGTAAGAATGATACACTTGCTGTCCATTGATGAGTCCTATGCCATAATGAAGTCACGAAAGCAGAAGCCTGACCCATTCTGTGTTCATAATGTGCAGAGTGAGCTGCCACAGTTATATATCATAGACCCTGCAGGTCTCTCACTCAGGAAGAATGAGTTATTGCCATGGTTGTGTCAGCCATGCTTCTGTATTTCGCACTTTGTAGCATAACCTTATTTGTAGCTAAGGAGTACTGCACAATAAGAAGTATCATCACGGCCAGGCGCGGTGGCTCACGCGTGTAATCCCAGCACTTTGGGAGGCAAAGGCAGGCGCATCACGAGGTCAGGAGATGGAGACAATCCTGGCTAACACGGTGAAACCCCATCTCTACTAAAAATAAAAAAATAAAAAAATAAAAAATAGCTGGGCGTGGTGGCAGGCACCTGTAGTCCCAGCTACTCAGGAGGCTAAGGCAGGAGAACCAGGGAGGTGGAGCTTGCAGTGAGCCAAGATTGTGCCACTGCACTCCAGCCTGGGTGACAGAGTGAGATTCTGTCTCAAAAAAAGCATCGTCACAATGGCATCACTGCACAGCTTAATTAATTATTTAATGGAACATTAAGCCTAAGTTTTCCTTCCTTTCCCTCTTCTATTTATTTTATCACCTAAAGAAATTTATATTCTCTATTGTACTCAGCAAGTGACTGATCACATTTTATGTCCCCAAAAAATTAGTGAATAGTGTCACTGCATGACCGAGAGTGATGACAGAAAGGAGGTACATCCTTCTAGCTACTGAATGAGTAAAATAGTCTACAATTATTTGGTAGGGAAGAAAATCTTACCAAAACATCGTATTTTCCAGGAAGCTCTATTTATAAATACAGATAATCCTTGACTTATGATTTTTCAACTTTATGATGCTGTGAAAGCTATCCTCCTTCAGTAGAGACTGTACTGCAAATTTTGAATTTTGATCTTTTCCAAGGCTGGTCATACGCCTGAACAGTGACAGTGAGCTGTAGCACTTAGTAATGCAATCATGAGGGTGAGTGGCCAACACACAACTGTGTACTGTCTTGGCAGATGATTTTGTCCAAGTGTAGGCTAATGGAAGTGTTCTGAGCACGTTTAACATAGGCTAGGCTATGACGTCGGTATGTTTGGTGTATTAAACACATTTTGACTTAAAATATTTTCAACTTATGATATCCGGACAGAACCCCACTGTAAGTCAAAGAACATATGTATATAAAAGAAATACAGACTATATCAATTTTGAATTAAAACTTTTATATTCTGTTACATTTACCGAGAATATGTAAGATGCTGAAAATTTAAGTGTTATCCAAAGATTGAAAGTAATAAACAAGAGCAGAATGATTTAATATTTTATATACAGTCCTAAGTTAGATGTACTTAAAATCAATATAAATCAATATAAATCAAAATAAAATCAATATAAAACAGTAAAATCATATGAATACATATGGTGTACGTAAGTACCAAATATAAGCCTTTACTGATATGTAAAAGAGTACGAAAATTTATGTTCATCATGTTTCCTTCAGGAAAAAAAACTCAGTACTTTTAGAAGATAATATTCCACTTGGCTTAGAAGGAAGAGTGGGAACCAAGGTGACATGCAAATTCCTATTTCCTGAGTTGGAGGAAAAAGGCCAGAACAGAGACAGTGAGCAAGTGGATGCCTTACTGTCCCTCGATGTAACCCCTCCCCATGATTTCTAATCTTCAGCCTAAATTCACAGAACATTTGGTGTGATGAATGCTTTATGAGAACATTGAAGGGGTTGGGTTTTGGATTCAGTTGACAAGCAGGTGATTCTGGAGTCATGAACAGATGCAAGAGCCAGACGTGGAAGCGATTTTAAATTTGCTGCTCACGGCAAAACTTTGAAATTGGAACTTCATGGAAAAGTATACTGATATCTTCTGGTGGATTGGGAGGCCCTCAGGATATCTTAGCCATATATAAAAATACAGGCTTTTTTGGAACTTAAGACCCAGTTACAAAAGGCAAATTTATTTAATAACAGCTCTTAGAAAACAAACTTCATGGTAAATGTGTTCAACACACACACACACACACACACACACACACACACACACAAATCTTAACTCCAGAAATGTAACATTTTTAGAAGTAAAAGCACTTCTGTTCCTGGTCAAATAACTTCTGCTCCTGGTCAAATACCAAATTTTAAAACTGGACTAAAGAATTCTTTTATAACAGCAACAAAATCCATAAAGACCTAAGAATAAATCTAACAGAAATATACCAAATATACATGAAGAAAACATGAAAAATTTACTAAAGGACAAAGAAGGAAGGAAACCTGAATAAATGGGGACAATGGAACATGATGACAGAGACAATCAGCTATCGATTGAAGAAAAAAATACGAGATTCTATCCCTCCTCTAGTAGCAGTCAAAGAGGGATTGTAAGTTAAATTGATTTATAATTTTAAAAAGACATTTTAAAAATCAACAAAATAATTAATAGACTGACAGAAATATTTACAATACACATAATAAAGGCCTAATACTAAAATAAAATAGGGGGAATAAAACCACAAACACCAGAAAACCAGAAAGCACCCAATTCACAGAAGAAAACTAAATGCTATAAACATTAAAAGAACCTTTGTTTCACATGACTAATCAGAGAAACAAATTCAAATTGTTTTCATATTGTCTATATAGTGCTCTGTTGATATGTAATATTTCATTAATATTTAATTCATTTTAAAGAATAGAACCTAGAATTTACCCTTTAAGTATTATTGTTTTGTAATTTTCTTGTAACTGTTTTTGTTTGTTTGCTGGAAGCATAAATGTCTTTTCTTAAATCACCTCTGGGTTTACTGTTATTAGCAAGCCTTTTCCACTTCAAGATTATCTTTTAAATGGTTCATATTTTCTTTTCATAATTTTAAAGTATAATTTCTTTAATGTTTTAATCTTTTAAACAATGAGTATTTATTTTGAAGGAAAGAATAACAATGACATCCATCTTTATTTTTAACCAAATTGTTAGCCAGTCTTCTCAACATTAGTTATTTAATATCTCATCATCTCAATTATTTGAAATGCCACCCTCACAGTCTGTTTCTGAATTCTATTCTGTTCCAATGATCTATCCATCTCTGTGCCAGTGCCAAGAATTTTATTTTACAGTTTTATATTTGGAATGTTAGATTTTATTACTTTTCATTTTTGGGGATTCTGTTAGTTACTCTTATACTTAGTATATTTTTTAAGGACTCATCTTTTTTGGTAACTCATCAATGGTCATTTACTACCAGTACTACTACTTCTTAAGTAAGTTATGAATATTTGTGTATAAGGTACAGAATAAGCCTTCCATTTCACTCAATACAGGAATTTAGAAATTGCATTGTCCTTTACAGTAGGCCAGCACTGCATGCACATTTCTCCACTAGATGGCAGGACAGGAAAGGAGCGATGTCTGGGCTTAACCTGCTTACGCGTCCAAACCCGACTACCTATATGGGTATAGGGGAACCTACACCAAGGGGAAGAAGTGACATTTTCAAATTGAAAAGCAAATGATCACAATAAGGGGCCAAATACTGAACCGGAAATCAGCAACATTCATAGGCGCTCTCCTTGCTACATTAGAATGAATAATTCCATTCCTATGCAACTTGAGTAACAGATGTCTACCTATACTTAGCTATAAAGTCTATGTTTTTGAAAAGACAACCTCACAATAAAAATAATCATTTTATCTTCTTGTAGGATTAAGTCATCTGTTTGAAGTCTTTTATGGGAAAAGTTAGCATAATAAGGAAATATGGATTAATATACATTCTATTTCCCATAATCAGATGCTATATGTTAAGTATTTGCATTTGTTTTAATGATCATGATCTGGATAGACACTGATTTGTTTCTAGTATTGCCAGATTTCTTATCCTAGAGTAATTATATACCAAATGCCTTGACTGGACCACAGGAAGAATGAAGCAGTGAGGGGTGTTTTGTCCTCCCATGTCCCTCCATGTGGTGCTGTCCAGCATAAGCCGGTAAAACAGCCTAGCTCTGTGAGGCTGGAGACCGGGCAGAATAGAAGCTAAGCAATGTACCAGAGTGAGACTCGGGGTGCAACTACTCCCAAAGTATAAAATTTTCATTATTTTCAGGTAATGTTTTGATATTAGGGACATCAAAGAATGGAAGATGGTGAAAAAATATTCAAAGAAGTGGAAAGCAAGATCTTGAAACTTTTAGAGAAGACAATCATTGGGTAATGCCTTCTTAAAAATATACTCTGTAATCCCAGCACTTTAGGAGGCCGAGACAGGCGGATCACGAGGTCAGGAGATCAAGACCATCCTGGCTAACATGGTGAAACCCCGTCTCTACTAAAAAATACAAAAAACTAGCCAGGCGAGGTGGCGGGTGCCTGTAGTCCCAGCTACTCGGGAGGCTGAGGCAGGAGAATGGCGTAAACCTGGGAGGCGGAGCTTGCAGTGAACTGAGATCCGGCCACTGCACTCCAGCCTGGGCAACAGAACCAGACTCTGCCTCAAAAAAAAAAAAAAAAAAAAATATATATATATATATATACACACACACACACACACACACACACACACACACACACACATACACTCATCCCCCTATCCAAAAATAAACAAAAAATTTTTACTCATTGTGGTCAATGTAAAATACATCCCAATGCAAGAAAATCATAAGTAGCTTCTTAAAAATGAGCTTCAGAAACAATGCAAGAATAATTACAAGTTTAACGGTGCAAGCCCACCTCCATCCTTGCCATCCTGGATTATGAGGACATCAGAGTCTTTTAGACCTCTAGAGAGGATAACAGGTCTGAGGTGTGGGGACACACCAGGCTGTCATGTTTGCACTCCAGATCTCTCCTGATACCAGCCTGCAACCCAAACCCACTCCTTTCTCTCCCCTAAGAATGGGAGCCTTGAGAAGGGGCCAGCACAGTGGAGAAACCTATAACACTGCATCCTTTGTTTGCCCCATCCATTCTGAGGAAAAGAATGCCTGGACTGTGAGAGAATCCTACACAGAGATGATAATGGGAGATGAGGGGGGTGGGTGTTGGAGTTCCTTTTCTTATTCCCAACACCAACATCAATAGGCCTCTTTTCCCATTTAATGTTTCTGATATAAAGAATGCTCTGCTTTAGTCAGGTGGGTTGCAAAGAATTTCATTCTGCAAAATTTAGTAGGTAAAATGATAGTGAACATTTTGATATAAAACGCTTTTTAAAACAATCTTGGGATATCAAATATGATCTCTGACTACTGCTAATATAGGTAACCAAGACTTATTAAACGAAACAAAACAAAAAGCACTTACAATATAAAGGTCACCATTCAAAATAAAAATGCACCAATCATTGTTTTCCCTGATTTGTTTGGCAGGAGGCTTGTTTCAAACCCGAATTCCACAATTTGCTGTATGATCTTAATTATGCCACCTATTCTCTCTGAGGGCCAGCTTCCTCATCTCTAAAAATACTTATGATACTTTACAAGGACACTGCAGAGATTAAATGAGATTAAATATATAAAAGTGCTTTGTCAACTAAAAATTATGCTGTCCTTTTCCCTGGCCATGATAGCTGATAAGTAAGACACAGATTATGGACTGAAATGATAAACACATTGAGAAAAGGAAAAAAAAGTTCATTCTGCAACAAGATATTTTCTCTCAATTATATTTGTTCACTATGTTTTAGATTTTTCAGAATAAAGCTGTTTAAAATACATAAATGAGTAGTACAAAAAGTGTTTACATGTAGCATCAAATCTAGTTTTCAGTTTTTCAGAAAACTCAAATGATTTCCCAGATCATCTAGAAGTGTATAAACTACAATTATCCTACAAAAGCAATAGAGATCAATGTCAAGGCAATGATTCTATTTTTTAAATCTCAAAAGATGCCTTTAACATAGTGAAAGTTCAGGAGAATGAAATAAGCAACCAGAAGGGTGTATTCATTTCCACTGAGATTCTACAGTATCGGTTTTTCTTCATTGCGAGCTTGATTAATTTTGCCAGTACAGTTACAATTAAAATAAGTAAGCAAAATTTGAAACCCTGAGTTGACTTTGAAAAGCTAAATTTTCAAGGTTCTTAAGACCTTCAAGGAGCTGAACACAAGCAGCAGGGACATCCTGAGGATATGATGATGGCAAGGCACTGAGGAGATATGGAAAGTAACCATGAGATAGAAAAAAAAAGACAGAAATAATAAACGGAGGTGAAACTCTCACGAGAAAAAAAAATCACTACAGAAATGACATCTAAATCTTTCTTATGTTACAAAAGAAAACTGATGAATGGACTCGGAAACCCACCTAATTTGCTGGGTCACTATTTGATAAATGATTATTTGATAGCCATGACCAGCTGCTATGTGCCATATCTGACACTTGGGACATATCAAAACATAAATAAACAAAATGTTCTGTCTTCAGAGAGTTTATATTTTTTAAAGAGGCCATACCTACAGTAAGTAGATATGGGAAAATGAAGAGCAGATAAAGTATTGAAACCTGGCCTCAGACTCATCAGATACCAATATTTTATCTACTCTTCATTCCCCCAAATGCAGCCTGCCATTGGGTACCTGAAACTTCCCCAGCACATCAAAATTATTTACCAAGATCGAAACAAAGTATCTCCTCTATTGTTCTCCCCTGTGAGACCTGTTCTTTCAACAGGGCACCTACCACTCTTCTTGTAGCATGTGAGTTTATGCACAAGACTTTTGTTCTCCTAGGTGTGAGATGCAGTGGGTGCTCAATACTTATTTCTTTTAATAAATCAAGAAAGCTAACAGTAATCTAAATCTTTGAAAGGATAAACAACAAGTACACTGCTTTATTTTGCTGTTCAGTTAATTGGATACATAACACTGTCTTTTCCCTAGAACTTAAAACAAACTATTGAGCACTTTAAAGAAATGTCTCCTTTTAAAAATCAAGCTTAGCTACTAAATTATGTGACCTACATAAACAAAAGAAAGGTAGTCTTGCTAGCTAATCTGTCTGCCTTCATTCTTTTCAGAGAAAAAAAAAAGCAAAAAGAAAACACCCAACATTTTTTTCATGATAATCAGTATTACGCCATAAAGACACAGAGATTGATGAGAAATATTTATATAGCTTCCAATTCTGATTACCAAGACAAAATTAGTAATGTGACAGTGAAGAAGTCTTGTATGTAACGCCTTAATCAAATGATCAAAGTGGATATCATCAATAATGAAGCAAATCAAAATCATGTACCAGCTAATCAGATGCAATATGCAGAATATAGCATCCCTTCTGTGATATTCCTGTAAGGATGCATAACCTGAATCCAATTATGAGGAACATATGATAAACCCAAATTGAGGGACATTCTATACAACAGGCCAATATCCTTCAACAACATCACAATAATGAGAATCAAAGAAACACTGAATAAATGTTCAAGAAGAAGGAGCCTAAAGACACATAGCAAATAAAGGCAACAGATAATTCTGAACTGGATCCTTTCCTTATTAAGTACATTATTAGGGGATCTTACAAAATTTCAATGAGGTGCAAGACTTAGATGGTAGTAATATATCATTGTTCATTTCCTTATTTTGATGGTTTGTGTTGCGATTATGTAGAAAAATGTCCTCAAGTGCACAAAATGTATATCAATGTTTTGGAGGGTGACAGGGTATCACACAGAAATCTTATTGTCAGATATTTCTGTTGAAAAAGAACTTTGAACTGAGTTTGCAAATTTCCTGTATACTTAATATTGTTTTAAAAATAATGTATTGGGGGATTGTTATATTACAAAAGAAAAATTAAATAAAAAGAATACGGCTTTCCATTTAACAATTCCACATGAGAAACATGGTCTACTATCAACAAGCATTACCATCAAGTAACAAATGCCATCACCTAGAATAAGCCCCTGGAACCAATAGCCTTTGTTTCAAAACAACTTATGTGGACTTCCTTTTGTCTCTAAAAGCTTCCCCTTACTTCAGACCCCTCAGATGCATCCATGGTCTGCAACAGCATGCATATCCAGCATTGCAGACCCTTGCTATTCCCAAATAAACTGTTTTAGAGAAAAAACACACAAAACAAACAAAAACAAATATCCCAGGATTCTGGATGATGCAAACTAAATAAATAAAAGTTTCTTGTGGAAAAGTCTAGATAATAGATTAATTTTTATTTTTAAATTTAAACTTCCCTCCATCAATTTCAGTATCTGAATAACATAATGAGCTGCAAGTTACTTAAAACAAGCAAACAAAAAAACTAGATACCGGGAATTGGTAAGCAGTCTATTTGGTAAAAACAATGTAGGGAAATATAAATTATTAGTCATACTTGAAAATTATAAAACCATAGAAAAAGACATAGGAATTATATTATGTGGCAGACTGTATGTTCCCATGAACAGCTAAAGTAGTATTTCCAGTCCCACATGTGCTTTCAGAACGTCCCCATCAAGAGGTGCTATGTCCACACTGTATAAACTTGGGCAGGTAAGCCTTGGTTGACTCATGACTTCTCTGTTCAATTGATTACAGAAGAAATAATCCTATGTGACTTCTTAGGTTAGCTCATAACAAAAGATACACTTGACACCTACTTCTCTCTCTTGCAACACTCTCCCTTCCTTTCCAACCACCATGCTATATCAGTAAAGAAAGCAACATGAAGACAAAAGTAGGTGTTATAGTTAATAGCTCAACTAAGGTCTCAGCCAACAGCTAATCTTAACTGCCAAACATGAGACTGAACAAGCCTGAGGATGATTCCAGCCTCTAGCTCTCAAGAGTTCTAGCTGATTCCCCAGACAGTATAGAGCACAGAAAAGTAGTTCCTGCTATTCTGTCTGAATTCCTCACCTGTAGGTATAATAGATGGTTGCTTAAACGTCACCAGGGTAGATTTTACAGCTCTAGGGACTGAAATGTCTCAATGCATCTTCATTTGGTTTCTTTCTCAAGAGTCATAAATGGATGTGAAAAACAGCACTAAGAGATCCACATGAGGTCCCTAACATTTTTTTTTTCTCATAAAGATCAGGGAGAATAGAACATAACTGAATACCTACTTTGTGACTTTAAACCCATTAAGTTATCTCTTCTACGAAAATATGAGAGAGAATAAAGTTGAGGCCCAATAATAGCAAATAACCTACTTCTAATCCACTAACCTACGGTCCTCAACAACACTTCAACAAAGAAAATGTAATACCTATTGAGTATATTTCCAAAATAGTTCTGGTAGCTATATTCCCTTTTGAAGTCCACTGATATTACCAACAAAGACAGAGAGCAGTGCAGATCTTGTTTAACCTGCATGCATATTCATTTAATCAATAATTCAATATCAGTTAACAGACTTTTACTGGTCACCTTCTATGTGCCAGGCACCAGGTGCCAGGAATATAAGAGAGCAAGATATGGTTTTCTCCTCAGAAGTTCATAGTCCATTTCAGATTCATGAGCTTTATTAACAGCACATTAATACTGCCTCTGCCCTATTTCCTAACTAAAGACTGGGGAAATAAAGAGTCTGAAAATAAATAATAAACTTTCCAAAAATGCACTTACATTAAATCTCTGTAAATTATAGTCCAGTTTTATCTTGATTTCAGAGTTGAATTTCTAAAGGAACAGTTTAGTGATAGGCAATTAAAGGTTGCACACCAACATTTCCAAACCAATTAGAAATACATTTATAATCAGTTAAATTATGTCAAAAATTCATTGGCAACTAAAGAATCCATTCTTAACGAAAATTTCTCTTTTTCTAAAGTAATACTGATAGTTAGCATTTCTAGATTATACATCTGTATAGAGAAACAGTAAGTGCAGGACTTGGCTAAAACAGGTCAAGTTCACATACTTTCCAGGGTAAAAACACTCAAGTAGATCCTTCTAGGTCAATGGCAATATCAAAGTACACTTGAGTCAGCTTCACTCAAATGCCTAATGTAGTATGTATAAAGCTAGGCAAAGATCACAATATGCAGTGAGGTCATATCCTATGACTACGACCTCATGGATATATCCATTAGCTCCAGTGTTTCTATCTTATGAACATGAACGGCATACATGTTCAAGGAAAGAGAAGTCTTTTAACTTTTATGGGGTGACTATATAGACTAGAAAACTAGGAACTGATCACCCCTTCTCCTCCATCTCACTCCCCACGTTTCATAATCTATTTCTACAACTATTCAGGAAGTAAACTCATTTGCAACAAAGTCAATGATCCAGAAGGGTAGGGGCAATGGTGCATTAATCCTGGGATGAGTGACTTGGTCATCTCAGGGAAAGCTTTTGTGCCTTGGGCAGAAACATGCAGAGCCATGATACAGTGACTGCTAGACTGTGTACTCTTCCATGTACTACCTCATATAAAACCAATTTAAAAATAAATCTTATTCTTTGCCTGCATAAACAATAAGATCAGAATAAGATAAAAATCCTAATTGGACCCAGCAAAGGCTCCAACGTTAGAATAAACATCAGTTATCAAACAAAGCTATTTGGGGTTGCTATGACCCTCAGCCTCCCCTAAAGCAGCTGACCTGCCAAGAGCACTCTTTCACCTCATCATATTCTATAGAGCCAATTCTGTGGAACTAAAATTTGGATTTATGTGCTCTTCTAATCCTTCAATGCCATGACTTCTTTCCATTAATACAATTTATCACTATGCTCACAGAGAAGTCTGTAATAGAAGTATATCTTCGAATAAGCAGCACAAAATGTACTTTCTCACCAGTTTCTTTTTATCTTAACTCCTAGGCCCTCTCATAAAAGTTCACTTCCCAATGCCAACCAGTTTAGTTTAAAAGTCCTATTAAAATACTCTCCATTCAATGCTCAAGTTCTCTACACTAGTTACTTAAAAAAAAATACCCATGAGAAAAATCTTGAAATTTTCATTGGTCCAACTACCAGCTGACATCCAAGGTCCTTCTGTTTCTTACTTCCTACTCTGACCAACACTACACTGTTCTACATTCCCTTAGCTTATCCCATCCTTGACCACTCTGATGACTTTGTTCACTCTGAATCCCTTTGTTAGAAGTACTTCCATGTACTGAAATTCAACAAGTCCTTCAAGCTCAGCTCAAATGCTACCTTCAACAGAGCCTTCCAGGTCAATTGAAATGCCACTTACTATATCAATTCATGTCTAATTATGCCAAATTTAAGAATTTATCTTATTTGACAGTACTTTACAGCTTCTTTGGTTTTGTTCATATTTGCACATGTGATAAAATTATTTGTATACATATGTCATCTTTTTTTGCAGATTATAAATTCCTTTAATTTCAAGGCATCCAAATAGTGTATTGCCCATAATTTGTGTACACTCAATAGTCTTATATTTAATAGCTTATATTTAATTTTCATTGTTTGCTAAATCAAATCCATAAGAAATTCATTATGAGTTTATTCAATAATTCATTTGTAAATCTTTTCAGAAATCTATGCACATTTTCCCAAAATGTTATTGCTATACATGATAATTTAGGATAAAGTTACACTTCAGTATTTCAGGTATATTTTGGATTGATGATTACTTCAAAAGACATTTGGAAGATACCTTAAGGTCCTGAGTACCACAAATTAATGTACTTCTAATCCTGGGTGTCAGAGAATGACAGACTCTCTGCATATGCTTAACAGTGAGCATGTTAAACAGCGTATGAATCTAAGATATGTTTGTAACAGAGAGGGCAGGAGGAAAACCCATATCAGCGTATTTCAGCAAGATGGCAGAAGTGGTGTATATAAGGAAAACTAGTTTGTTCTTGCTTTTAATCTTGAAATTGTCTTAAATTTCACATAAAATTAAAATGAGACGTGAGACTTCTATATTTGTAAAAGAGAAACATGTCTAAAGAAAAAAGCCTAAGTAATAATTCCTAGAAAAGAACACTTGAAGTACTTGAAGTATTCCCAGTTATGGAAAAATGGAAAGAGCCAATCATAATTTGTCAAGTCTTTTCAAGCCAAACTCTTTGCATATTTTCTTGGTGTAGTTTATTTTACTATGTAACTTCACAGGAAACTTGGTAAGAGACACTACTCACTAAAATGAAAATTGAAAAAAATGGGGAAGTAATTTTTCCCTGCTAAATTAACAGCTACAACAAAAACTTATGCTGGCAAAGATCTCAAATATCTTGTCAAGTTCTAAAAACTCGAGTCTAAGATTAGGCAATTGGAGAACACAAGTACAGAAGGAATGCTAAGTAAAGTAGAGATCAGATCTTTCCAGGATCAATCAAGTAAGGAGTTTTTGAAAAGGCGAGTTTCAGATAGGGAAGTCTATATTAGAGACAGGAAATGGTAGGATGAAAGAGGACGTTTTGGTCAAAGGAAATGACATGTTCTATGAAAAAAAAAAAAGGTGTTGCAGGATAGAAAAAAAAAAAAACTTGCATATCTGCAGAAGCAAAACCTTTGTATGAAAAAGCAAGAAAGGAATATATCAGTGAAAGAGGAGGTGGAAAGGTTTTTGTTTGTTTGTTTTTTTGTTTTTGTTTTCTTTTGTTGTTGTTGTTTTTAAACAAACCCTGAATTTATGAGTTCATTCTGGATTCCTGTAACCTGAAGACTGATTCTAACAAACTGAATATGCCACAAAATAGATAAAAAACCAATGACCAAAAGTCAGAAACATCCCCAGGAAAACAATTCTTTCTAAGGAATGGGAAATCATAGTCATAATATTGAACTAAGTATCTCATAAAATATAAGAATACATATATTACACTTTAAATAAAAATTGACAAATTAACTTTAATATATTTGTTAGTTGTAGTAATAGACTGCTTCAAAAGATATGAGGCTTTAAAAAATAGCTCACACCCACTTATGGCTAGTGTTCCATTATTGGAATGCTAAGCATGTGGGAGGTATTTATGTCCTACTGCTCAAGTCATCACCAAGGTCTGATTTTCCACTCATGCAAAAATTCCAAAAATTGCAACCTCCGGCATAAATGGGCTAAATAGATACAAATGTGGAAAAATTCTTTAACAACTGCTATTTGCAAAACGTTCCAGGAGGATAACATGCAGATAAGATGCTAGGAAAAGATCTCCAAGCTGGAGCCACCGCAAAAGATTTAGCACCTGAGGAGAGGAGAATCAATGATCTTAAAACACTTCAAGTCCTCAGGGCAACTGCAGAATCGCCATGTGAGCTCAGGTTGGGTAAAACCTCTGCATACCAATGAAAGTGATTAAAAAACCCACTGATCCAGAGCAGAACTGAAGGAGATAGAAACACAAAAAACCCTCCAAAAAATCAATGAATCCAGGAGTTGGTTTTTTGAAAAGATCAACAAAATTGA
>NW_012116032.1:3233873-3244701 GCF_000951035.1 Colobus angolensis palliatus | reverse complement strand
AAAAAAAAAAAAAAAAAAAAAAAAACCCACTGATCCAAAACATTGCTGCTTTTAATTAGCAGGTCACATACAATTTTATATCAATGTTTATTGAATTTAAATAATCACATATAAATCAGTATTTCTCAAAGTGGAAAAACAACAAAGCATACCAAAGAATTAATACTATAAAGACATAAGATGAAATTTTAATTTTAATTCATAAAGTTTAAGGGTTTTTTTTAACTAATAAAACAAACATTAGGTAAGTCATTGTGGAAGACACTGTCTCCACTTTCCTAGTAACAACTTCCAACTTTTAGCTGGGCATACTGCAGTCCAGCTAAAGGCTACATTTTCTAGTCTTAGCTAAAGGTAAGTGTGGACACATGACTAGCCAATGTTCTGACCAATAAGATGTAACAAAAATGCACCATCTGATGGCTAGAACGCAGCAGCCATCTTGACTGTGGGGTTGAGTGTGGCACAGGGGACGGTAAAGCGGAGTGTTGAAGGAGCCTGGGTCCCTACTGATTCTCAGCATTGTCATACCACCCTGGACTGCTTATCTCAGAACTTCCTTTATGTGACACAAAAATAAACTTCCACTGTGTATAGCTACTTACTTTTTTTTCAATTATGTGTGTTAAAACATAATCCTAATTGATGCAACCACAAAGAATACAAAACAGGAGACTTCAAATAAATCAATAAATGTTCACGCTTCTGATTGACTATAAATAAGGCTAGCCCAGTATCACTCAGATAGGCACACTGATTCC
This sequence comes from Colobus angolensis palliatus, assembly GCF_000951035.1. Classification (NCBI taxonomy): domain Eukaryota; kingdom Metazoa; phylum Chordata; class Mammalia; order Primates; family Cercopithecidae; genus Colobus; species Colobus angolensis. Next base: position 3,243,940 of record NW_012116032.1, on the reverse strand, counting down.
TCTCTGGTGTGAAGGTTTGAGAAGCACTGTAATGTAAATTATTAGTATAATACTAATTTCTGTGTCATTTGAGTTGCTTTAAAACTAGAATACTCTACCCACATTACATTAGCAACCTTTAGTACCCTAGGGATCAGAAATTGCATATCCAATATGCAATCCAATATTATCCCCAGCATCGTTAATTTTAAAGAAAAGTTAAAATTATATTGTGGTAGTAATTTATTTTCCAGTTGAAGAAACTGAAGCAAGTATTAAGTGCTAGGAGGTAATCAGAAGCAGAGTTAGAATTAAGCTCCAGTTCTATGCTGTAGTTCAGTGCCGTCCATCCTAAAATATTAGCATAGTTTTATACTCTATGAAATAATCTAGGCTATTTAAAGTCCCTCTGAAGGATAAAGTTAATAAATTGAAGCAATTTATAAATTTTTACAAATTTTCTCAATGGTAAGAAATTACGTTGTATTATATTCCCCAAAGTTACATTTCTTTTTCTTCCCCTATATATTTGAAGGAAGGGACAAACAATGATATACATAAAGAAATCTTAATCAATTTTGCAACTGGCAAACACTTTGTAGTTTCTGGTCATTCTTTTCTTTCCTTTAAAAGAGTGTGTTTTATTGCAAAGGCATTAATCTACCCTAAACTCTGCAACTGAAGTTTTAAAAATATGTCAACAGCTTGTTCTTCATAAATATATTCTTATTTAATTACAATCCATGACAAAATTGAAATAAATCATATATACCCCATATCTAATATTTGTGCCATAATGGCAAGATTTAAAAAACAATGCCTTTCCCCAAAACTATTATAAGACAGCCTAAACATCATTTATTAAGTATCCTGAATTTGATTTGACTGAAAAAATAAATAATAGATTTTCTGTGTGTCTGACATCACGTATTAATGATACTACTGAATATACATGCTCATGCTCACACCATTTACAACCCTTCCTTCCTCACCACAGACAAGAAGTGTATACTCTCCATTTCTCATATGCTTTTGAGTATTAACAAAGCACATAAATGTTATCACATACTGATCTGCTCTGAGTAAGCTCAAACATATTGGAATGGCATTCTATCCTACACAATGAAAAGAAATAAAGGGAATCAAAACAAGGAATCTTTTATTATAGATTTGAAAAGTCAACTAGGCAAAGGACCTCAGAAGGTAGGTTGAATTAAGTGGGTTTTAGAGTCTTCAGGAAATAAGAAAATCTCTCCGGTAAACAGTACACTGAATTGATATCAACTAACCATAAAAATAAGCAAGAACACTACATTGTCCATGAACTGGAATATCTATCTATGTTCACAAAATGTCTTCCACAGTTCTGTCAATTAACAATCAAGAACAAGGACAAAGTAATAAAAGGATATAAGGGACAGAGGCATGGTGATGCCTAAGAGCCAGCAGTCTGAGTTCAAATTCTGTCTTCTGCCCCTCACTGGCTGTGTAATATTCGCAAATTCCAGTACCCTAGGGTCACTTAGCCTCCTTCGACCTCATGTTCCTCATCTGAAAATGGAGACACAAGTAGTCCTTACCTTCTAGGGATGTTATGAGGCTTGAAAGAGCTAATTCTGGTGGCTCATGCCTGTAATCCCAACACTTTGGGAGGCTGCGGTGGGTGGATCATTTGAGGTCAAGAGTTCGACACCAGTCTGGCCAATGTGGTGAAACCCTACCTCTACTAAAAATACAAAAAAAATTAGCTGGGCATGGGGGCAGCTAAGTAGTCCCAGCTACTCAGGAGGCTGAAGCAGGAGAATTGCTTGAAGCTGGGAGACAGAGGTTGCAGTGGGCTGAGATAGCGCCACTGCACTCCAGCCTGGACGACAGAGTGAGATATAAAAAAAAAAAAAAGAGCTAATTCATATAAATTGTTTAGAATGGTAACTAGTATGCATTCAATGAGCACTGGCTATTATTATTTAACTGTCATTGTAAGTAATGACATAAAAGAAAATCAGAAATTATTACTATAGACCCTCAGGAAGGAAGCAGTTGACATCTTTTGTAACATCTCAGGCAATACCACCAGAGACTACTTACAAATTAAAGCTACAGTTGATATATTTTATAAAATCTCTACAGGTGTCAATATGACTTTCTAAAAACAAGAAATTATTTTACACTGAAATTGTCTTTTTCTAGTTGCGTATACATGTACAAACAGAATCAAACTGCTTCAGAATGAAGAGTTCAGACTAAATCCCAGTGATGGTAACATGCTTCTTTCCCTACATGAATAGTCATGTTTCTGAATTCCAAAAGATTTAGTTCTGTCTCAATCTCTGAAACTTCACAAAAGCCTGTCCCCAATGATTGTGGAAGTGCATTTCTGCAGGACTGTGACTCCAACATGAAAGTGGCAGTGGCCTCAACAATTTGACCAAATTGAAACAAAAAATATTGTCATTTCTAGGCATATCAAAAAGCACTACATCATAATCATGAATTATCAGCATCACATAGCATGGAAATCTATTTCAAGAGACTAGCCAAGATGCTTTCTCATCTCTGGTTTTGTGGGAGAATTAGACCTAATGCCCTATCCAAGATGTCCATTGTGTTCAATGAATTAACTTCTCTTGAATGCATCTGGAAATGGTACTACCTCTGTGTCATCTTTAGGAGAACTGAGAAAACAGTCATTCAGATCATTTTCTGCAGGGCTTAATTCTTCTATGCAACCCCAGTTGTGAAATGCTACTTCTGGAAAATAATTTTTTCATTAAAACAGAAATTATGTCCATGATACTCTTGATGATTATTATCATAATGATGACTTCACTATTTACCACATTGTTTCTATGACATTGAGGCTGAAGTGTTTTATTATGCATATTATATATATATACACACAGATATATGTATGTGTATATGGATATATATATATATATGTGTTCATCTGATATACTTTAAATTACCAGCTTTTTTTCACAGTGAATTTCAAACAAATAAATAGTTAATGTTGCTCTTTTGTTCAAATAAGGATATCTGATTCAGGGTTATTTTAATTAGCAATGAAAGTAAATGTAGATTTTTTTTTCCCTGAAAGGCACTTTTGTTTTGTCACTAATCAATCCTCTGGAAGTTTTTCTTTAATTATCATGTTACACATAAGTCTTGCAAAACAGTATATTTAAGTGTATGCCCTGAGCTAATTCACTTTGAAAGATCAATAAATAGATACTCTGCAGTATTTCTTATTACACATACTATATAATACGGAAAAAGACATTGTGTCTCTGTGCAGTTATCTATCTAATTGCTTACATCTGACTTCCCGCTTAAAAATGTACATTATTGTTTCATTCTCTCTTCTGTCCCTCCAACCTAGACAAGCTCTATCTCATAGTATGCACTCAATAAACATTTGCTAAATCAACAGTATCCTGAAATGTGTAAAATCTCCCTATTTCACTAATCTATCCCTATACAACTCAGATAAATAGAAGCTGTATATGTGTGTCATATCAAGGCACAAATCTAACAAATCTAGCCTTTGTGAAATTGTCTTTTCCCAGATGACAAGTCACCTTAAGGTCATTGGTATATATTCATGACCACTTCTTTAGTATAAGCAGGTTTTTCTATGATGACCATAAGAGAATTTTCCTTATTGTCTCTATTTCTCTTTTCAACTTGTATAAAATATTAGAAATTTTAGTACACAGTTACCATTTGTGGTCTTTTTCTAACAATGTGACATATAAGCACAAAAATATTACGTGTAATATGGCATGATGAAAAAAATTTAATCATGCTGTTTTTGAGAGATCCAGAAAACAGGAAAATACTACTCATCTTCCAATACTTTTGTTTTAATGGTTTAGTCTGTTTTAATGCCAAATTAACTCTATAGTGTCCAAAAACAGTGGTTAGAAATACAGGCATTCAAAAAGACCTGAGCTTGATATCTCGCTATGTGACTTGAATGAAGTTACTCATCTTCTCTTACCTTATAAGGAAAATTAGGTTGTCAATACTTCTTACACTTCACAAGATATTATGAGGATAAAATGAAATAGTGCATGTAAAGAACTCAACACTACACTTCCTCATGGTAAGCACTCACCAACCAATCACCACTGGGATTGTTTCAAGGGGAACCTGGTAGTGAAACTCTTGATGCTTATCCTCATTCAAGAAATTTTCCCATGGCTTGCTAACAACTTTTAACCAATATTTGGATTTGTTAATTATTTTGCTCATTGAATGTTCTTCACCATAAACACAGCCTGAATTCCCCCTCAAAGTTTCCTTATATTTTTCAAACCTTGAAGATGGTTAGGAAGTCTGTCTGTGAATTGCATGCATACGTAGAGTGTTATAATTAATTGTAGTATAAGAATATAGTAGAATTAATTACAGTCGAAGAAGCTGAAAGTAGCTTCAAGGAGCTAATAACCAGATTAGGAATATTAAGATACAAAGATTTGGATGTATAACTATATATGAAAGTAGTGCCTAAGAATTATAACTTAAGAGGCAAGCGGACCACTTTCAGCTGTAGAGGGACCATGCAGAGATGCATGTTGACAACTCCATGCTCAACACACCCTGCAGATATGAGGCACTCAATAAGCATTAACTGAAAGAGATGAAGGATAGGTGGGATTTTAATAGGCATAAACCAAGGGAAAGAACATTTTAGGCAGCAAAAGGCTTGAAAATGCACAGATCACAAATTATAAATTGTATTAATTCATCCATTCAGTGTATGTTTATGAAAGGACTATAATATACCAGGCTCAGGGAGACACAGACGATAAAATAAGTGCCTACCTCAAGAGGTCCAAATGAGGGGCCACGAACTCATCACAGTCCAAGGAGGGAAAGGCGAGTAAAAGAATCATTGCAATTCAATGTGATATGCTAAAATAAGTTATGGGATTCAGAAACAACAACAACAACAAAGCAAAGGGTCCAGGAAGCTTTCCAAATTAAGTGATGTTAAAAATGGGAAACAGATCAGTTTACCTGAAGTGAATAACCGTGAGGCATAAAATGAGAAGGATACCAATGAACAGGTAAGTCTGACTGCCAGTATCTGATATTCCTCATCTGGTTATTAGCTCCTTAAAGCTACTTTCAGCTTCTTCTATTATAATTAATTCTACTATATTCTTCTGCTATAATTAATTATAACACTCTACACATGCAATTCACAGACAGACAGACTTCCTAACCATCTTCAAGGTTTGAAATATATAAAGAAACTTTGAGGGGGAATTCAGGCTGTGTTTAACATCATTTACACATGGGATCCCAAAAGAATATTCCTCAAGAGAGAAAAGACATAACAAGTGCTGTGTTATTTGCAGATTATTCAGTCATTGTTTTCAGTGTAGATCAGATTCAGAGAAGAAAGGCACCACGGCTGTAGGGTAAAACCTGGAAAACAGGTTAGTAGGCACTGCAATTGTTCACACGTGAGGTCACAGCAATTTCCAGAAAATGGGAGTGGAAATAAAATGGAACGGAAAAATATAGATGACATTTCTAAGGAGGAACCACCAGAAAGAAAGAAGCACTGAGAGTTTGAGAAATGTGTATTTCATTTTTGATGTATTGTGGATTTTAAGAGACCTAAATAGAATATTAAAAAACAATGCCTATGTCAGCCAAAGTGATTTCCTTTCTCTAACTTTTATGTAATATGCTTAAAGTCTTAGTTTTTCCACCACCTGAGAAACTGACATAAAAATTACAAATGCATTTATTTGTCCAGCAGATTCACTGAGTACCTACTGTGTATAATGCCAAATACATACTATGCTCAGCACTATCAGAAGGAAATACAGTTGGAGTGATTTATCTTTTGTTTGTGAAATATGATCTAAAACAATGCCCTGAAGCTATTTAAAGGCTAACTAGCATTAACTTCACTCAGAAAAATGTGATAATAAAATATTTTTTCTAATCCTCACAAGTTGCTCTTTATCAGTACCAAATGGAAAAGCACAAAACAGTAACAACTTCTCCTGGTTACTATATGGCTCAGTGGTATTTTTTAAAGGATATTTCTATTCCTGCCTAAGTGTCCCAACTATAATTCAAGTGGCTTAATGGGGTGCATTATCATTCCCCAAACCTGTGTAACTATTAAAATTTAAACTTCTGTTTATAGTATTTCTTTCTGTTCTCCTGAATATGAGTGCCTAATTACCTAGAAACCACTGCCATTGACCCGCATCCAGACATTGTTTTTATAACTTAATATAAACAAAAAAGTCAGAGAGTATGTGACTGTGCATCTTAAGTCCTGGGCACTACTTTTTTTTTTTTTTTTTTTAACCTTGGACCTTCACCTACAATTATACAAACTAAAAAACATTAAAATAATAAGAACCAAAAAAGTCTCTGTTCTTCTTTCAAATATCTAAAAAAGCTATTTCTCATTGTGGACAAAAATAATCCTTTAAAGGAGTAGTTGTTTCTAATTTTGTTCTGATTGAGGTATGACACTAATCAGAGATCACATAGCTGATCTCAGAGACCCATGTATAATAATTCACAAAATAAAAATACCATATTCTTCATTAAAAAGAATTTTTCTAAAATATTATCATTAAACAATTCCACCCTATTTATTTTCTATCACTTTCTCCTTGAGGGCCTTTAAAACAACAATTTTTTTGAAATACATTTTTCTCATATACCAAAAGAAAGCCAAATGATAAGCAAACAAATCCTATTGCTTACAAACTAAAACAGCTACAAGAGAGAAAGACGAAATAAATAAAATGAGCTTTTATTTACTGCAGTGATGAGTGCTAGTTTATTCAGCTGTCCACGCTGGGTGATTCAATATACAGCTGCTCATTCAAGTGAAAATATAGGAGAAGGATTCAGGAAGCAAAATAGTCACAGCCTGAGAAGTTGGTAAAATATATCAGGTTTATCTAAGCATTCTCATATTGGACGAATACATCAATAAAACTCTACCCCCCAAAATTGTAAACACATGTTAATCTTGCTACAAGCTAAGAAATAGCTACTGCTCATTGAGGGCCTAATACGTGTTGAGCATGGCAGAAAATGGTGCTTTACTCACTTTATTATCCCATTTAAACTGCAAAACATCGCTATAAAATAGATCGTCTCCCTTAAAAATGAGAACAGAAGACTCAGGAAGTCCCACTATCTCAAAGACACAAATCGACAAAAAAAAAAAAAAAAAAAAGTGAACACAGGTTAATATACGTTGAAAAAGTTCATGATCTTTCAGCCACACCTTGCTGCATCTGACCTTACAATTCTATTACATACAAAAGGGTCCTGTTAACAATTTTAACAAAAGGAGGCTGTTACTCAACATCTAGGTAGCACTAATTCCCATCTCAACTACTTTAGGATAATAAGCCCCCTTTCCTCTTTTTATTGATATTTATTTATATCCCTTTAATGTAAATTTCCAACTTAAAAACTATTGAATGTCAACTTGTAACATCTCAAATTCACTTTTAAAACTATCAGTCACGTTGATTTTATTTTCAGTACAGAGATATATGAAAAAATATAATGTTTACCAACTTTTCCTTTGTCTATCAAGGTGTAAAAGGAAATGAGAAGATTAATTCAGGCAATAAAAATATTTTGATCTTATAATTTATTCAAGTTTGTTTCTATTTCAGGTTCCAAAAATCTAATAATTTTTTTTTCTGTTCCATTTTTCTCTCTCATTTTTCTCCAGTTTACTACTGAGGTTTACTATATACTACAATGGTAAATCTCTCACTTTATGAATCAATAAATATCAATAGACTAGAGGTCTTCATATCACTGTAACCCTTGCCAGATAAACGTATATGAATAAACCTGTGTCTAGCATCCATTAGGGTTTACAGACACCACAGTTTTTTTTTAAACTAACATATTATGAAAACTTTCTAGGTCTAACATTTTAAATTATGAAATAACTCTCTTACAGCGTCCATGAATTGGAGTCTATGATTGGCTCATTCAGGGCAGTTACCAAACTCAAATTTAATATAATCAAAATTCCAAGTATTGCTTTGATTGTGGGAATAAAAACAAAGTGTAAGCGAACAAAGAGGGACAGATTTCTCCCACAGATGAAAGGGAAGGAGGAAGCTCCTAATGATGCTGTTATTTTAGGGTAACCTTGTCTATAAAGATAGTAATGCCACCAACAGTAGAGCTTTTGTGGTTCTTTTAGCAACAATTGATTATCAAATGATAAAGATTCATTACAAATTATTAATTCAGACTTTAGCTTTAGCCTTTTTGAAGGCTATTAATTTTAACTATTAAATTTAGATATTGCCTGCCAGGTTTTTTTGAACACAGCATATTCAAAAGTTTAGTAGAACTTCTCCACAGAAATACACTATGACAGATAACAATGACTAAAATGCCACAAAGATCAGAGATTCACATAAGGTAAGACTAGCCTGTCCTTTTGGTGACATTTCCTAAGATAGGTCCTGATATGGTTTGGCTGTGTCCCCACCCAAATCTCATCTTGAATTCTCATGTCTTATGGGAAGGACCCGGTGGGAGGTAATTGAATCATGGGGGCAAGTCTTTCGCGTGCTGTTCTCATGATAGTGAATAAGTCTCACAAGATCTGATGATTTTTAAAACAGGAGTTTTTCTGCACAATCTCTCTCTATGCCTGCCACCATTCACGTAAGATGTGGCTTGCTCCTCCTTGCCTTCCACCATAGTTGTGAGGCTTCCCCAGCCACATGGAACTGTTGGCTCTCCATTAAACCACTTTCCTTTGTAAACAGCCTAGTGTCAGGTATGTCTTTATCAGCAGTGTGAAAACAAACTAATACAGGTCCTTTGGTAAGATTTCCTAGCATATGTCTTTGAATTAAATAAAATCCAGCTACCTTGGGGTATATCATACATATTTTTTAACTTTAACACTTAAAAATTGCCTATTTTATTTTGGATGTCAGCTAGGGCCTACTTGAGTCAACAGCTATAAATGTATTCCTCCTGAAAAATATAAGTAGAAACCTGAGAAACTTTTCTCTTCTAAAAAACATATTTTTACATGAAAACTATCAATCTATAAAATCTTAACAGTAAAAAGGGAAATGCGTTAAATATGACACTAAACTGAAGTCAACAATTGATGTTTCATGTACCCAATAAGGCATCCATCATCCTGATTCCAGTTCATTGCTTTCATGTGATCCCCTTCTCCTCCAGGCAAGCTCTGTTTCAGGAAGACAATGCTAGGCAACTAAGGAGAAGTAGGTTTACTGTGTGCCAAGTACTTAACACAATTTATTTTGTTTATTGTTTTACAAAAGAACAATTTTTCTCATTTCATGGATAAGTTGAGGTTCTGAGAAATTAAATCACTTTCCCATGACTTACAACTAGTAATAGTAAACCCAGGATTACAACTCAGGTTTGCCTTGTGTGTAAAACCTGTACTCATTCTAGTACCAATCAGCCTCCTTAGGTCATCTCAAAGATGGTTTCCAAAAGGCACCCTGCTCAGTTGTTATGGAAAAGTCAAGAGACAATAAAAGAAGAAAAGGCAAAGCAAAGTAATGGGAAAGATTACAAAACACATATTAATTCCAAAATAAAGGCCAGCAAAGCTGCCTTTCATGGCACCACTTTCTGGATACATAATCCCATTCCAACTCTTGGCCTCAACTATGCCTAGGTTTAATGGGAATGTGAATGTCCTTACGTTAAACAAGAGAACCAGGGACATCAGAACACCTAGAAGACGAGGCTTGTAGTGGCAGGTTCCTCGAGTATCTGACTGGAATAGGTCCTGATACTGCATACATATTTGCTGAGAGAACTGACGAATGAATGAAATGAGTGAATGGAGTCTGATAATGAGTGTGGAAGAGAGCCAGAGACTGCTATTCTTTATTTCCATTTGGGCGTTCTTTCACAAATGAAAAGGACATTGGAATCACAGTGAGCTAGAAAACTTACAGATTGTTATCCCAGCACTTTGGGAGGCCGAGGTGGGCGGATCACAAGGTCAGGAGATCGAGACCATCCTGGCTAACACGGTGAAACCCCGTCTCTACTAAAAA
>NW_012116032.1:3171942-3233701 GCF_000951035.1 Colobus angolensis palliatus | reverse complement strand
AAAAGAAAACTTAACAGATTGCCTGCAAGATCTTTGAGGGCTTTCAGGGCTATGGCATTTTATTTTGTATCTCCAGCATCTAATGGAGTCCCCTGTAGTTGACAGGCACTCAATAAATATTTTCCAATAAGTAATAGAATAAGCCAATGATATAGGTATAAAGGGCTGGCCATTTTCTTTTACAAGGATAAAGTAATATTCTCTGCTAAGATCCCCACCATAATAGGAAAGTCTGTGCGAAATCCTCAATGAGCTTGGAATGGAAGCTAGAAAATCTTCTGCAGTAAGAGATATGCAAAAATACCAGTCAGGCCCGAGTACGAATGGGCCACAGCAGACCTACAAAACTTCGTGCAATCACAAAATGATGTAGGAAATTCATCACCCAAACAAGTAGCCAGTGGGAGGAATTAAACTTTCCAATAAAACAGAGAACATTCAGCATAATCAAAGATCAGAATGACCTAAAATGTCACTCATGATAGGAGGAAGGAGGTCCTTGCTTTCTGTCACAGGAGATGAGTTTAAAAGTGAGACAGTGCTCAGTGTCTTTCATGTGGTGACCTTCAATAACTTACTATGGAAAGAAATGAAATGAGCAAGGAAAACAGAGGGAGGGAGGATGGATTAATGCTCCCAAAATTTGCCTCGTCTGGAGTTTTTCTTCCTACTCCTGTCAAGGAGCTTTAGTTACTGGGTTCTCCAGAGGGTCTTGTTGTCAGTTACCTAGTAAGCATTTTCTTAGCACAGATCCACAAGTCAGGGATGGAAAAACTACAGAGGAACACCCTTGGAATCCTCATGTAAAAGGCTCATAATGACCCTGTTCATTACTCCCAGGCCCTAATATCATACCCTTTAGCACCGTATGCTTTCCTTCACAGCACTTCTAAATGTTGAGTAATGGGATTAGTAGTTTAATGAGAGCAAAAATCAAGTGTGTTCTGCTAAATCCTGTCTTCTCAGGAGCTAATACAGTCACTGGATTTAAATGAATACATGATTTACTATTTTTAAGTGTCATTTTTTGGTCTGATCATAATGATAAAAGGGTATTTTTTGCTGTTTTAACTAAATAAAACAAGCACCACATGTCATTCTAAATGTATATCATATATGCATTCTATGGTAAAGTTAATTTCAAAAAATCTGCCAGAGGTTTAAAATATATTAATCTGGTAGAAAACATGTATGAGGTTACATATTTTAGCCTGTAATTCTGAAAGTTAGTTTAGCCCAAACTCTTTATTTTGCAAATGAATAAACTGGGCCTATCATGATGGATCTCTCTGTTCTGTCAGGTTATTAAATTGTCAATACTCATTCCTTTCAGCATACCTGCCTCAAAATGTACTTGCTGTTTTTAACCTTCATAGGCTTGGAAATAAAATAACTAAGCTGTTTAGCAGGTATATAATTGGAATAAATTAACTCTGTGTGATGAAGGCATAAGGGCAGCTACTGTGAGTCAAGTCAATGTTAGTTCCTGGACATTTGGCATTGATTTTGGTCTCTCAAATGTCTTTGTGACTTTCTTTCTAGCTCTTGGTGTCATTCAGGTAAATGACACTTCCAGAAAAAGTCTGTTTATTACTGGAGTTAATAGAAGAAATGACACCAAAACTCTAGATCTTTGGTTTTCCATTAAATGTTCTCTTAAAAATGCAGTTCATTTTAGAAAATGATGTGTTATATTTTTAAAAATTCATCATGTAGAGTTCCTACATAATGTTGTAATAAGCCCTTGGCCTTTATAATAATGCTGTGTAATTTATAGATACTTACAAATATTATTTCAATTGACCTTCAATGTTTTGATATGGACAAAAATATTATCTCGTTTTACAAATAAGAAAGCTGCATCTGGAAAGTTCAGGTGACAAGTTCCACGATGCCAAAGTCAGTCACTGGCTGACATGAGACTCAAACTCCAATCACTTGAATCCCAGAACTCTTCTGTTACCACATGGACAGGTTTGAAAATAATAATCAGCGAAACAGAGCTAGTCTAAAAAGGCTAAAACGAAGTGTGTACTTACTGAATTTCAGGAAATCACAACTTTGTTACTTCCCAAAATGTGTATTTCTAAACAAGAACACACACTCAACAAAATATGTACAGTCTAAACAGCAACATGGGATGTTTCCGGCCTATTTTATTCTCAAACCAGAAAAGACATAATTAAACTTACAGAAGGATGTTAAGCAACATGCCAGGCATTGTAGCATTCACTGTTACCTGTGAACTCACAATGACTGTGAGAAGTCAGATGCAGCTGAAAATGCTGCCTTACCTCTTTCCTCAAAGTTTGAGCCATAATCACCCGTAGGAGTGGACCATAAAACTGGTATTAGGGGCATTCATATTGTGTCCTCTTAATCCTCTGGAACCATCACCTCTCTGACTTTTACTAACCAGATTATGCTGCTGGTATTGATTCTTCTGACTAATGCCTTACTGTCACTAGACCTCCAATTTCAGTATAAAATATTCACTACTCCTTGAAAGGTAATACGTTAAATTGCTATCAGTCATCAACACATAGTGCTGAATGAATGTCTTTGCCCTCATTCTTTGCTGCAGCTAAGTGTATCTGAGGTTTAGAAACAAAGTGGTTTAAATTTAAGAAAATAAAAAGACAGAGAGAGACAGAGAGAGAGACAGAGAGAGAGAGAGAGAAGGGAATTTTGGAGCCTGAGCCACAACAAGGCTAACTGAGGATGCTACAGTTGATTTCTGGCCACAGGGTTCCAATGTGGGGTAAAACAAAGCAGAGAGGAGAGAGCAGCGGGAAGTTTGGGGGAAGGCAGAGGAGGCAACAGAATGCTGAAATGGAGCAGAATAGAAGAAAGTGAAAAACAGAGAAATCAAAGGCTAAATAGAAACTTACTTTTGATAAGGTTGGCCATATTTTAAAGACATCACAGATTTCTGTGAAAGAATATCAAGAAAATTATTTCTAGTGAGTTAAAACATTTTGTTAAATATTGCCTGCTTTACACATTCAGCACAAATGGTTATTAATGAAATACTAATGCTTAAAGATTATTTATTTATGGTTCTCAAACAGAAATGGTATTGTATCAACTCCACTGGGTACGCTTTGTCCGGTTTGATTTTCTAATTAGCAATTCTTAGCATGATTAAATGCTAAATACACAGCTGTGTAAGGCTTCAGCTGGTAGTAACCAGTAGTGCCTAATACTGACTTTTTAAAGAGAATAACAAAAGTACTCAAATACTGGATATAAACCTTTTGAGGCCTTATTCCCTATTCAGCTGAAAGAAGTAATCAACATAAGCACTGATTGTATACAATATGTGAATAAAGCTGATATCTATGTATTATTTGTCATTTCTGTTAAAAAGTGATGTGGACTAGATGGAAAATAAGCCTAGCTTAAATAATGTATTCAGTTGAAATCATATATAGAACATATTACACTGATTTCCAGTAAACTGTAATTTTAAAAGACTAAAGTTATTACTAAGCAAGTCTAGAGGGATAAACTATACCATCCATATCAAAACATTATCAGAATCCCATATGTTCTGAAAAATGAGCTTTTTTGTATTCATATGAAAAGTTGTATATAATCTAGTGCATAAATAACTTATCTTTTCATTTTTACATTATTTCTTCTTGTAACATCTAATGCTTCTAAAAATTGGAAACAAATTCTGTCTTCATAACAGGAAACTGACTCAAATTATACATCAGAATAAATTTCTGCTTTTTAAATTCGTAAAGATCTGGTAAACAAGCCTCATTTGAAGTTTTATTTACAAAGCAAGTTACTTAAAACTTAACTGAAATAACTGGATCTTTTTTATGAGGGGGGAAAGCATTTGAACTTTACCAAAATAAATTTGAAAAAGCTTGATACCACTTTTTCTAGTTACCCTTTAATTTCTATAATTCAACTTTTTCCTTAAAATGTTTCTAAAGAAATATTTTACAAAATCTTTTCCACAAATTCTCTGTCACAAAAAGCTGAAAGGTATAATTTTTAAAAGGTAAGAAAATTATCTATACGGCTTGATGTGTTTCAAAATTCTCTTTAAGATTATAGTTGAAGAAAAAAAGTCTTTCAATAAAAATGGTAATTCAATTATATTCCTTGGGGGAAAAATGTACTTTCTGTATTGTACAAAATCAAATAATATGCTGGCTTGAATTTATTTATTTATTTATTTTTTTGAGACAGAGTCTTACTCTGTCACCCAGGCTGGAGTGCAGTGGCATGATCTCAGCTCACTGCAATCTCTGCCTCCGGGCTTCACGTGATTCTCCTGCCTCAGCCTCCTGAGTAGCTGGTATTACAGGCCTGTGCCACCATGCTCGGCTAATTTTTGTATTTTGAGTAGAGATGGGGTTTCATCATGATGGCCAGGCTGGTCTCAAACTCCTGACCTCAAGTGATGGTGGCTTGAATTTTTAATCATTGGTTTTTAAAAAACAAATATTACTTGTCTTAAGGCTATTTCTAATTATTGATCATGGTTTACTAAAATAAAATCACAGCTTTACTAGTACACAAATTGTAAAATTGATTCTTTTCTATGCCTCTCACTTGTCCATCCTCTGCAAGATTCCATCTTTATGAATTATCAGAGATCTGCCAACTGCACTAGAAATAAGAACATTTTAAGAATAGAAGTCTGTATTTTAATATATGTATAAGGCTCAAAATATTCTCTTTCACACCATCACTGAAGTGGAAGACACTTTAAAGACCATCCAAGCCCTATCACTGACCCACTCACAATTTTGTGATAAAGAAAGGTAAAGTGATCTTGCCAAGGACTACATATTCACCTGGTTCCCAGTGAGAACTCTGTCACCTCTACCAATGGTCTGATGCCACATATGTAAGTGGATAGTTAAAGGAGAGTATAAGTTTAGTCATTTATTACTATAAATCTATTTAGCAACAACTGAAGCTGTCCAGTGACTAAGACCACAGGTATACATACCCACCTAACTCATGGAAACATCCAATTCACCAACACTGATAATGGATGGACCTATGATACCACTTTTTCTAGTTACCCTTTAAACTTTCCTAGTCATGACTTCTCAGAATTCTTGGAGACTCCTCTTCGTCCTCTTCCTTGGAGAGTCTATAAGCCATTGCATTTATTTCTATGGCTTTCCTATAATCTTTTGGAAGGTAACTCTCATAACTGAATACCCAGCATTGACCTTTCCTATCAACTCCATGTTCACATGTTCAAACATCAATTTAACATTTGAATCCACTCATATACCCACAGATTTTTCAAATTCAATATGCCCCCAACTAAACAATGTATTTTCTTCATCCCTTACTCTTTTGCATCAAGGAAATGCCATCCACCAGTTGCTCAAGCAAGAAAACTGGGTTTTTTAGAACCGCTCGTCACTCAAGTTCACCCCATTCAATTCTACCTCCCAAATATACTTGGAATTATACCACTTCTCACCATCTCTGCAGCCATCAATACACCTCTGAGTTACTGCAACATTCACCCAATTGATCCTGCCTATCTCCTCTCTTCCCCTTTTATTGTTCCTTTTCCACAAAGCAACCCTGATCCTTTTTTTTTTTAGACAGAATCTCACTATGTCCTCTACGCTGGAGTGCAGTAGCACCACCTGGGCTCACTGCAACCTCTGCCTCCTGGCTTCAAGCGATTCTCCTGCCTCCGCCTCCCGAGTAGCTGGGATTACAGGCACCCACCACCATGCTTGGCTAATTTTTGTATTTTTAGTAGACACGGGATTTCACCATGTTGGTGAGGCTGGTCTCGAACTCCTGACTTCTTGATCTGCCCACTTTGGCTTCCCAAAGTGTTAGGATTACAGGTGTGAGCCACCACACTTGGCCCAGAGTGATCCTTTCTAAAAGTAAATCCAATCATGTTAAAGCCCATCTACAGCCTCAGAAGGAAATTCAAACCTTGGACAGTGCACAAGGCTTTGCATGATATCATCTCTGTTCATCTCTCTAAGGTCACCCCAGTCACTCTACCCTGGCTCCATGCCATCAGCTTCTCAGTTCCCACTGATCTTTCTCAGTTCTTCAAAATGTAAAGTCCCTCCCACTTTGGGATGGGTGTTGGTTTCCTGGAATACTCTCCTTCCATCGGCTGTCTCCACCTTCTCAGGAGGCATTACTCTGATCACCTGAGAAGACTACTTATTTTCTATCGCTGCATTCTTTTGGCTTCTGTTACAGCACTTTAGCTTTGGAAATACGCATCATATTAATGTGTTTGCATCTTTATTATTTCCCCTATTAGACTAGAAGCAACACAAAAAAACTATCGATTGCACTTAACATTGCTAGTTCAGTGCCTGGCACATATTAGGTACCCAATAAATCTGCAATGAATGCATAACTAAATGGCCATCTATCCTTTTTAAGTGTGGCTATCTCTTTGTGGTTTGTAAAACCTTTTCAATGTTACACATGTGAAAAAGTTCTAAGAGGACTTTGTAGTGAAAAAAAGTCAAGTCTGTTTATCTGTTTCTCATCATGGCCTGAAAACACAAGTGGAGGAATTTAGTTAGCCTCAAAGTTTTTAACAATATTTACCAAGCCAATTAAGTCGCTTTTCACTGATACAAAGTCTGGAAATTTATAGTGTAACAGAACTTTTACTCCATTTTTGCAAAATAAATTAGGCAACTGCATTGGCTTTTGCAACTTTGGATTACATTAATTCAAAACATATGCATTAAAACCCATACTATGTAAGCACTGTAGTAATAGGTATGAAAGTGGGTGGGACATAAAAGTTGACTGACCTGAGATCCCTCCTCTCAAAGAGTATTGCTTCCTCCATTATTGTTTCTGAAAGATTTAAAATTCCTTAGAACCTAATGTTTTCCTTAAAGATCTGTGCAAATCAAATCTTTTTAAATGCTATAAGACCTTTTCTCTAAATCTAATTCAGCATAAAACAATTGAATAGACATTTATTAAGTAGTTACTATATTCAATGAAGTGTGGAACCAAGTCAGCTTACTTTGTAAAGTTTATTTTCACTCTATCACATATCCAGGGAGGAAAAAAGCAGAAGAAAATCAAGGGAAGCCAGTATCCACCTCATAGTCTTAAGTTTCCCCTCCTGCATTTGAACACCATAATTTTTCTGAAAATCCACCCAAAGGCCACCCTTATGAAATACTATATGAAAATGACCACTTTTACAGGAACTTCTTTGAAGTTTTAGGACAAAGGAAGACATGCTTGTCTGTCTCTTTTTCTCTCTCCTATATAATAGTATTTTCATCTCTCACAGCTCTTTCTAGAATGGATGCTCTGTTAACCAACTAATTAACTCTTTGTTTATATTAATCAGAATTCTTGAATCTTCTCCTAAAAATGGTTCCTACAAATAGCAATAAATGCTGCTTTACAAAAATATACCCTGACAGAAGGCCAAAAGCGAATGGTGAAGATGAATTAAAACAGGGAAAGAGTTGAAAGTTACTAGTTCTGAGGCCCTTACCTATTATTGACATGGCTGTACACGGCCATTCTATTTAGATGTATATCTTAAAGCAAGAATTGATCATTCAACATCATCATCTTAGTTTCACAAAATGGAGCTGTAAGATAATGAGCTGTTCAGATCTATGATGTAATCCAGGGCTTTTCTAGTTCTTGAAATCTAGATACATACCCATTTGTTTGGGTGCAATTTACACTGAAAATAACTTTCTAAAACAGAGAAAATATTTAATTACCAGAAAAATGATTCTCATACAAAATGCATTACATAATGCTCTTAAAATTTATGGATCATATGGATTGTGTGAGTTTAAATTAATGGTTCTCAAACAGTGGCTGGTCCTCTGACCAACAGTATCAGCATTACCAGGTAACATGGTACAAATGATTAGACCCACCCCAGATCTACTAAGTGGCCTACAATCATGTACTGACAAGAATTTCATGGAATTCTGATCTAAACAATACTGAGGAGAGTGAAGGAGAATACAAAGAATACAATGGGACATTACTTTTCTTTTATTGTTGTTTTTGTTGAGACAGAGTCTCACTCTGTTGCCCAGGCTAGAGTGCAGTGGCACGATCTCAGCTCACTGTGACCTCCGCCTCATGGGTTCTAGCAATTCTCCTGTTTCAGCCTCCCGAGTAGCTGGCACTATAGGCATGCTGCACAACAACGCCCTGCTGATTTTTTTGTATTTTTAGTAGAGAAAGGGTTTCATCATGTTGGCCAGGCTGGTCTACAACTCCTGATCTCAGGTGATCTGCCTGCCCCAGCCTCCCAAAGTGCTGGAATTATAGGCGTGAGCCACTGAGCCCTGCTGGGATATAACTTTTAATGACAAAAACTACAATTACTTTTGTACCAACCCAATAAATAATATAGGAAGAAGTCAGTATAAATATTGGGGTTTGTTGCTGAGTCTGAATCTTAGATCTTAGAAGAAACTACTAAGCCTTTTTTGGCATTTCTAGGTTACTGAGTCTAGTTCTTCAGGGTCTGAGTGTGGAGGAGATTCAGTGTAATGCTGGGCTAGAAGGAAGGCAATCATTTATTTGCCCAGAGTTCTCCCCTAACCTCACTCAAAAATGAGAATCACAGAGTCAGGAGAATGGATAGGTGTGGAGCCAGCAGAAGAGGGGGCTTCTGTTGAAAAACAACAGTGCCCTAGGTAAAGAAGCCAGCATTCTGATGAAGCTCCTCCCTTAATTCTTCTTTCTACCCTAGAGAAGACATATCTATCAATTTCTGTTCATTTTTTAAGAAACTCCAGGTGATCTAAGAACCATGTATCTTACACAATTGTCATCTTCCTTCTACTTCAGTGAGAAAAAGAATGGAAGAAAGAAAAAAAAAATCCCCAAGATGGAAACAGAACTACCAGTGTCAACTGCCCGAATGAAGAGAGGTGAAACCATAGATGCTCCATCCACTCCCCTGAGAATCATTCTTCTCTTCAGCATGTGGAAAATAAGAAGTGATCAGGGATTCTATACTCTTGACTCACTGTAAGTTACAAGGGTTATTACAACAATAATAAGAGTAATAACTGCCACCACCAGGTACTGTTGTGGCTCTCATATACCAAAAGTCCTCCAAAAGTAAGCACTGACATCCTATCATCATTTTGATTAGGCTGACTCCTTTATCCAAAAGAGTCATATGAAGATAAGACTAAAAGTCAGGGCCATTTGACTAAAAAAGTCCATATTTTTCCACTTTGGTATTTTGTACAACAAGGAACAATACCTGGAAAGGTGAGATAAAATTTTTCATAAACAAAGCCAGAAAATAGGTAGTTTGTCTTCAGTGCCACTGATTTGTCACAAGCTCTTGCTTACAACATCCTGTCAAAATCTGAGCTCAGAAATAGATCTGATAAACCCTTTGGCAGTAGAAATTTAAATTTCATAAATAGACCTGTTTGGCTTAGAATAAGAGTATTTGTGAAGAATATCATCCCCTAAAACTGGCGTCAACAGTAATTTAATTGAGAAAACTGTCATTTCTAAAAATTATCAGTTAAAAATATTTCCCTTAAAAATATTGCCAGTGTTTGACTTAATACCTAAATGAACAATTCTTTAGGGCTTATTAAAGCTTAAAAACTTAATGATGTGTGCTGGGGTTAAAATCATGTCAGATCTTGCAATATCAATTCAAAACAAGTTTGTTTGATTCCGTTCATATATTGGATATTGGATCTCCTATCATATCAGGAAATCCTTATAAGCCCATATGCTTATAGAAGCAGATGATAAGCTACTAAAAACTATAATGCTGCTTAGAAAATTTCTGTATCAGTGTACTGAACAGTTAAGTCATTCATAGTTTCAATGGTGCTTGATTTATTTACTTCCTGGATAGATTTCTTTAGAAAGGTAATTTGGTTTCTTACTACAAAATAATAACAAAATACATGATTAACCTATAAAGCTTCTGCAAAAACATTTTACATTAATGAGTTCCCTTAGAGAATTTATTTTTTCTGCCAAACTATCATTTAACAGTTCATTAAATATTAAACTTTTACTGAGTGCCAACCATTTTTCAGGCATTCCGGCTATAGAGTATCAACCTTCTGAGGTACTCACATTCTAGTTAAGAGAGCCATCCAACAAACAAACAAACAAACAAACAAACAGAAAGTACTATCGTTTCTGAACTCAGAATTAGTAACTGGAATGAAATTATTAGTTTCTTCTAGACATTGTCATCTTCAATTTTCTGACCCCCACATAGCTAACAACATAACATAGTACTACTATACAGATGAAGCTTTACATCTCCAGCTTTAAATTTCATAAGATAATAAATTGCATATGTAATTATTAATAAAATGGCCTTAATTTTCCACAGTTGCTGCAAACCTGATTCAAGTCTTTAAGCCCCAAGGACCCTAGTCCCATATCCAAGCCTAGAGACTTCATTCATTAATGGTGAAATCAGCTTTCAATCACCATATGTAATAAAAAGTAATGGCTTCTATGTTAATCAAGGAATACCAAGTATGGAAAGCCACTATTTTGTTTCTTCGTTTCATTTTTCTTCTCATAAACTCACCTGCTCACAAGTGGCTAATCTAACGACTCTGCTGCTCAATCTCTCATTGTCCCCAATATCATTCTCTGAGGGACTTCCAGCAAATGACAAAATGACAAACAGTGAATATCTCCTGGTCCAGTCCTTGGTCCCATGTGTTTTCTTATCTGTTTATCTCTTATCTCTCCCCAAGACTATGCTTCCTTAAATAAAAATGTCTCCACAACTGGTGAAATTAAGATGACCTTAATACTCCTAATATGGAAATATAGCATCTCTGAAGAACATCAAATGAGTGCCATGCTGCCTCAAATCATCTTTCAAGACAGCAATAGCTGGCTTGACTTTCAATACTGTCCCTGTTTATACACATATTCAGAAGACAGAAAAGACTATTTTAGTTTACAATTGGGTAATGTATGGTTATCTTCTTTTCTCACTAACATTAGAGTGGCTATTCTAATTCATTAAAATAACTTACTACCAGCTGGGGCAGTGGCTCATACCTGTAATCTCAGCACTTTGATAAGCCAAAGTGGCCAGATCACTTGAGGTCAGGAGTTCAAGACTAGCTGGCCAACATACCGAAACCCTGTCTCTACTAAAAATATAAAAATTAACTAGGCGTGGTGACACACACCTGTAATCTCAGCTACTTGGGAGGGCGAGGCAGGAGAATTGCTTGAACCCAAGAGGTAGAGGCTGCAGTGAGTGGAGATCATGCCACTGCCTGGGTGACAGAGTGAGACTCCATCTCAAAAAATAAAAAAAAAAATTAGAAAACCAACAACTTAGCACAGATTTTTGGGTTGCTTAATGGCTGGGACAGTATACAGACACAAATTTGGAACAAACAGATGATAGTTATAATATTAATATTGTTGCACTAACTCTATCACCTATTTTTGGCAACTATTTCTATTTGATACAGTTCATTAAATATGAAACTTTTTATTGAGTACCAACCATTTTTCAGGCACTCGGGTTATAGATTATCAACCTTCTGAAGTACTCACGTTCTAGTTAAGAGAGCCATGTAAAACAAATAAACAACAACAACAAAAACAGTACAACAATAACAAACAGTAGTTAAAGTGCGATCAGGTGCTACGAGAGTTCAGGGCTGTAGAAGTTGAAAACTGGCAGAGAGCAACTGCCTGGCAGCCTAGGCCATTTCAGCCATTGGGAAATCATCTAAAAAGTATCACTGAAACATTTACTTTTTAATAACTATTAGATTCCCTAAGTAAACATGTACTATTCTTTGGTGGATTATCTGCTAATCAAATCAATAAAAATTAAAATAACTTTCTAATTAGGTCATTATTTCATTCACATTTAATATTTAAAGGATCTGTGTGACCAGGAGTGGTGGCTCAGGCCTGTAATCTCAGCACTTTGGGAGGCCGAGGCGGGCAGATCACAAGGTCAGGAGATCGAGACCACCCTGGTTAACATGGTGAAACCCCATCTCTACTAAAAATATAAAAAATTAGCTGGGTATGGTGGCACCTGCTTGTAGTCCTAGCTACCTGAGAGGCTGAGGCAGGAGAATCACTTGAACATGGGGGACAGAGGTTGTAGCGAGCCGAGATCATGCCACTGCACTCCAGCCTAGGTGATAAGAGCGAGAGATTCCATCTCAAAAGAAAAAAAAAAAAAGAATCTATTCAAACAGGGGCCTGTCTACAGACCTCCTTCTTGATCAATGCATTTTTATTTTTTAATCTTTATCCATGTTCTCTACTGGCCTGCAATGATAGAGTAGGTAAACCACTATATGAATGTGATCCAACCCAGAATTCTTCTCCTTAGTCCACATCGTTTAAAGACTCCTATTAGAGGCAGCCAGGTAGTAGATGATAAGTTGTTTATCCAGGCACATTTCTAACATGCATTTTAAAATGATTTCTACTATCAAGGCACACAATTTCTTCACTCTACACTGACACAACATTTTGTAATCAAAAGCATTTGAATTTAGGCTGATTTAGTTTATCAAATCTCTAAAGCATAATTAAGAGTCCATATGGTTTCATTTGACTTGAGTCTTAAGCACTGACAATCTTTGAGAGATATAAAATAAATAAGATTCAAAAAACTGCTGTCTCTGCATGGTTTTACACAAAATTATAAGTAAGTAAATGACTAAAATGAGTGACAACAGAGGCAATCACCTTGAAAAACACCTAACAAACAGCAAAAGAACCCACATTACACCTGACTTTGCCACAGACTATCTGTGTGGCCTTTGATGAAGTCTTTGTACCTACTGTGTGAAAAATGGATGGACTATTCACTGTCTCTATTCTACCTACTTTAAAGGAAAGAATAAATAAAATGAATGGAGCCGAACTAAAGGCTCTCTACAGGATTTCCTTAGGATCAAACATTGTGAAAGCTTATTTAAAATGTCCATTATAAATTTTCTCCACCCTTTCATCCCAGGTTGTGAAATTCAGTCCCACTGTCCAATCATTTACAGACATCTGGAAAACCTAATCTATGCCCAGTGTAAGATACCAAGGCAATTAACAATTAAGCTGCTATATGCGAATCATGTGTTCTGTGCAGCTACTTTTTGGGCCCTCCTGTGTTATTGTCACAACAATGCCCTGTAAATAATACAGGCATTTGAGAAACTCAATAACTTTTAGAATGAAAAGGTACAGTTTATTATCTCAAATAAATCTAGCAGAAAAATCTCATTGGGAACACACGTTCATAAGCATATAAAACCACACCAGAATAAGGAATACCCGAGAGAGTACTGCACATCATTCTTCAAAATACTCCCTGCTTAAAAACTATAAATAACATTCTGAAATGAAAACAGCCCTTCACAATGATAACCTAAAAGACTTCCTGTAATAATAATACACGTATCTATGTCCACATACTATATATAATACATGCACACATGCCATGTCTGCGTGCAACCAAACTAAACGGCACAAAGCAAACTTAGTTGATAAAAAACGCATTTCAAAAGAACCACTACAAATAGCCCAGAGGAAAAAGAAGAAAGAAGTCCACAAAGAAAGTCAAGCCAATGTCTAATGAGAAATTATGGCAAATTAAAGGATATTTTGAGTAATACCTTACGTCGAGCACCAAAAAACACTAAAAAGATGCTTTTCATGTAAAACAAAATAGTGACACTAGTAAGGAGATCTGTGTGCAGAGGAATCCACGAGAGAAAAAAATGCTTGGATGGTAGAAAAAAAAATTCCCACATGCTATGCATCTTTTTGAAAAGTAGAGTATTGAAAATAAAACATATTTTCCTATACTTATACTGCGTCATTCAAGTTGCTGCAACTCAAGACAAATGTACAGCAGGAACTGGAAGGAAAGAAAGGGCAATCAGGACATTCTTTTTTTTTTTTCTTTTACAGAGTCTTACTCCGACAACTAGGCTGGAGTCTAGTGGTGTGATCTCAGCTCACTGCGGCCTCGACCTCCTGAACTCAAGTGATCCTGCCACCTCTGCCTCTTGAGTAGCTAGGACTACAGACATGTGTCACCATACCCAGCTAATTTTTATTTTTTGTAGAGACAAGGTTTCACTATGTTATTGAGGCTGGTTTCAAATTCCTGGACCCAAGTGATCCTCCTGCCTTGGCCTCCCAAAGTGCTGGGATTACAGGCATGAGCCACCATGTCTGGCTCCTTTTCATCATATACTTCTTCAGCCAAGTGATTGAAGAAGAGAGACAGAACCCAGATGAAAACCAAAGGGAGCTGGCAGAAGGGTAGTGTTCTAGTTGGGAAAAGATGATGACCTAGAGAGAACAAGGAAGATTTGCGTAACATTTTAAATGACTCAGTTAAGGAAAAGATACACCTGATTACCAAATCCTTCAGAAGCTGCTTCTAAAATCTGATGTTAGCTACCTTTAGGAAGGTGACTCTGACAGAGAAGGTTTGAGGATTCAGAACGAGCTTGAATAAATTCATGAATGGCTAAGATAAGCTGAGATTAATCCCTATCCTTTACAGATGACGTCAGAGAGAACAAGTGTGCCCTCACAGCCTCCAGTGGCTGCATAGATTTGAAATGCTGTGGGTGTACAGGCCATTTCTATGTTTCCATGTTACATGAAATATATAAATATATTATTTATTAAATATAACTCTAATGGCCATATTAGAAAAGCCTATAGGTTGTATATTTCTAATCACCTTATTGCCTCATGACAAAATTCAGTCATGTGATTGTCCTCATCTATATTAGAAAATCTGGATTTACTCTTCATCAAGGCCCTGACAGAATTTTTAGTATGTAGTACCAGAGTTAGAAATCAACAATTTAGCAAAATTATTTTGAGTAGCTATTTCCAGAGATAGGATTAAAAGTAGTTTGAATAGAGAAAGTCCTGCAACAAGCCCTACATTTCCTAGTAAATGGGATTTGATGTTGAGGTTAAACTGAGAGATTCAATCTGAGGTTAGAAAACTCACTACAACAACAGGTATGTGTATGGCTTCTGCTAGTGTGGGATACCTAATAAAAAACAAGGATGGTGAACAGAATACCAAGGGATGGCTCAGCCAATAAAAAGAATTTAAGTTTGACATAGAGAATAGAGTTTCTTAAAGTTCCATTGATTCCATCATTAAAATGAAATTGCAATAGAGCATGCTTTCCTCAAAACCATTACATTTACTTACTAGCTTAAGTTAACCAACTCCCTACTTTGATGGAAGTTACGACCTCACTTTCATTACTGGACATAAACTAGTGGTAATAACCTCCCAGAGAAGAACCTCTATTCACTTGTTTTATATTTACTTGAGTTCACAGAATCGAAGCTAAACATATATACCTGTAATTGTGCTATTTGGGGTAGGACCGAGGGGATTCTGTGTGTAAAGGTAAAAATCACTTATACTCATTAAAACTAACCAATTAACTATATTCTCCTCACATACTAGAACTATTACTTAATCAGAAAACTGCTTCCCAGCCAGTCTATTGACTATATGGCAGAGCGGTCTCTTCAGTATTACAGAAATGCTCATTCAAAGCAGAAATGTTTCCCAGGGAAGTGGTGGACGCAAATAATGGGACTTTGGAGGCCCCATGTCCTGATCACCTTTTAGAGTACTGTATATATACAATAACAAATAGTATCTCTTCCAAAAATCAAAATTGACTTTTACATTAAAAAAGAATTACCAAGGAATTCAGCAAACCTTACTTCTGGTAGTGGGCTGGCCGGTTTGGTTAGGATTCCTCCTACATAAACAACATTAGGCAGAGTGGGTCTTGGGAATTCCAGTGCTACGTCAGTACACAGCATCCACAGGCTGGACCCATGAACCAAATCATACATGGACTTCTCCGGCATCAGGTTGTACTTCTGCATTATCCTTTCGTATTTGGGAAGAACCAGAAAGCTGACCCCTAATCTGGAAATGAGGTAAACACCGGTATTTTTCATCCTTTGCAGCAAGTTCATGCGGTCTGTGAGGAGTGAGTTAAACTCTGGGACGTATGCTAATGGAGCAGGAGCACCCACTTCAGCAGGATACCAAAGGCCAGTTGAAAATACAGCATATTTAACCCCTAAAAGATGAGCTATCACAAATCCACACATATCATTAGGGTCCACCAGCAGCAGGTCAAACTTTTCTTTCTTCAGACCCTGGATCAGGGCATGGTTGCCAACCATCATGTCACAGTTCTTAGTATAGTGATCCAGTATGTCAAACAGTTCGATTGCTGTCAATCTCCCAGAGAAAATATTCCGCATCTTGGACTGTAGGAAAGCATCTGAGGTGGTACTGTTAAAGATCCCTGGGTAGCGCTGGAGGCTGTAATGATTAGATGGGGCGATGTCTCTGCCTTCAGAGAGGAGGAACACTGTATGGTGGCCTCTCTCGTGCAAGGCTGAGGCTAGCGTCTTGAAAATGTACATATGGCTTTCAAACATAATTGGCGGCACGATGATGATTTTGGCAGCCTTCACTATCCCAACAGCACTCCACAGGAGCATGAAATATGGAGTGTAAGACTTCATAGCTGTAACAACAACCAGAAAACAACTTAAAACAAAAAACAATGCTCACCATTCAAAACAAGCAGTCACAAAGCATTTTTCCCCAAAAATATCTGATCTAATACTTTGTCTAAAAAAAATCGCTATTAAAAATTATCCTGATATTTGTTCTAATTACCGCTTTTTTTTGAAAGATCAATTATGTTTAAGTATAGAATTGAAAGTAAAGTTGACATAAACTGAAATATATTAAAAATGGATCTATTTGTGAAGAAAACTGCATTAGTAAACTATTTTCAAGCATTTGAAATAACATTTTGATAAGGCTGAATGACACATAATATATCTTTTTGGAAGGAGATCTATGAAATATCTATGGAACATCTGTTCATCTTCTAACTGAATGCCATTGTTAATCCCAGGAAGAAGAGCTGACCTTTTTAATTTCCAGGTATATGAGCATGTGCCTCTTATTTAAATCATTTTAATTCAACAGTTACATTTGCAGTTATAATCAAAGCATACCAAAGAAAGATTGTTTTTGAAAATAATTATTTTGAATGGTAGTTTGGTGATTCTGCAGAAAAGACTTTTTTTCTGGAGGAAAAATGATCTTTAACATATATTTTCCCTTTACCTAAATACCATAAGTGTCCTAGCAATCTATATTTATGTAATCTAGGTCAATTTGCTGATGCATTTCAGGGCATTATGTAAAAGAGAAACTTCTAATAGAAAAACTCAAGAGGGCTAATGGATCTCAGTAAATACTTATTGAAAAAGGACTGATGAATGATTATGTCTCAGATCACACTTGCTATGTTGTACCTTTAACTCAGGTGCAAATGTCAAGTCAGATAATGCCTGTACACTTGAGGGCTGGTACTTCTCCTACTTTTTCATGTTAATAGATATGTGTAATAAAGTTGTCTTCTATTGTTTTTAGAGATAAATATACTATACATGGGGACTATAGAGTGTGCAAATACACCCATTAACCTATTCAATATAATTAATTCTTAGACTCTAAATTAGACCCCCAAATAGATCTAAACAATCACTCATGCAAACTGGACACATTTCAAAAAACTCAAATTAGATTTATACACACATCACCAAACTGATACCTATTTTTACCCCTTAAAATACATTAACCCTCCTATTTGTATAAATTGCTACCATCTAAATGCAGTTTTAACAACTATACCTTCTCAACATTCAAACACTGCAAGCAACCTAAAGAAACCAATAGCAGGCAACTAATGGATTCTTCCAATAACAAGTGTGAATTCTAAAATACATATATATCCAGATATTTTTTTCCTCTCCTGCTCTAAGGAAAGTTTCAAACTATTTGAAAGTTGAAGTTATACCATTAAGAATAAGTAAAAGTAATGCATATTACAAACACATAATATAAATGTCACTTACATTATTATAAGGGCTTAAAAAATAATTAACTTTGGAGAAGATACTGATTCTATAGTAAAGTTTACTCTACAATTACAAGATCAGTAAAGAAAGAAAATTAAGGGGCCTATCTTAGAAAAACCTTCCAAATCTTTATTCTACTGTACTGCCTCACCTATGTATCTCTCCAATGTTGCCTTCTCACAAATCTGAAAAAGGAAAAATGAGAGATTTTACAAGGAAATATCATCAACTCCAGGGATGAGACTAATGCCAATACAGGTAGGTGTTCTAGCAGCTACTGCCCACTGCTGTCACTTCTTGCATACTGGAGAGGAGAGTACTTGATGATGGAATAATGGTAGAAAACTGCTCTCCCCACTGGGTTCTGGATCTAGCTGAGCAGACCACAGGCATACTCCGCTCAGCTACAGTTAAAACTACTTAATCTATCATAAGTAACTTAAAACAAAAATGATCATAGAGAACAAATCCTTTCACTGTGTTTTTGTTTAATTCTTCCTTTTTAATATTTTATTTCAGTAATTACTAAAAAGTAAAAAGAAATTGCATAATTTTTAAATGAACAACTGCTTATATGTTAGAATAGCACTGTCAAAGAGAACTTTCTGTAATGTCAAATATGTTCTATGTCCTCACTGTCCAATATAGTATCCCCTATCCATGTGTGGCTATTGAACAGTTGAAAATGTGGCTGGTATGACTGAGGAACTGAAACAAATTTTATGTGGTTTTGCTATATGTTGCTAGTGGCTACCATACTAGAATAAAGTTTTAAAGTATATAGATTCTAAAAGCTACTGTTCAGAAATACGAACACTCATGTGACAAAATACCATCTAAAAATCATACCTAGTAGTTTTTCATACATCTTCATTTAACAATACTGATTACCAAGAAAGAACTATCATTTACACAAACATGACATTCTACTGTTAAAACACAAAATTAAACAGCACTTTAATCTCATAAACACCATTGTACAGAATGACTACCACAACTAGCAACAAACACTGAGATTCTTGCTAGTCTAGAATTACTTGAGTATGTCTACTGAAAACATGATTTTCTGACATAATTATTGTATCATATCCTAATTTTAATATTTTGCTTTTAAAACCTTTACAGTTAGGGGTTTCACTTACAAGGTAGGATACCGTACCATAATTTCTTACCAAAATATAAGCACTTACAATATCTGTTCATCAAAACAACCAAATAAGCATTCATTGATTCATACATTGGTACTGAAGTACCTGATGCCACACAAAAATGTTTAAAGTTTAGTTATGACCCATCATTTTCAATATATGACTTATGGTAGCACTTGACATTCAAAATGCCAACAATATGGATTTTTTAATAGAAGGTTAAAAAACGCTATGTCTCTAGTTTCTTGCATAATAACACCAGGACAGGGTTGAATGAGACTTTAAAGGTTGAATGAGATTTTAAGTGTAGTAACATCCAAGCAATCGACTAAAGCATGAATTCACTCTTACCAATGCTTGTCAAACCTGAAGGCTAGTGACAACTGAAAATTACCCCTATTATTTTTATTATTTAACATACTTCTCAATGTAATAAGAAATAAAGGAGGTGTAAAGATAAGAAATCAGGAAACAAGACTTATTATTAAAAGATTTTCTTCACAGGAAACTCTAAAGAATTAACAAGGCAAACTAGTAAGAAAGATCAAGATTCCCAGTTACCACACACACCTCCCCCAACAGCTTTGACTACCAGAAATAAGTATTTTTATGTTAATCTATTTATTTTTCAGGAAGACACTGGGAGTTATTCAAAAATAATAAATACCCCAAATGACAGAAATCTTTATTTTTATGAAGTGTGTATTCTATTGGAGAGAGAGAGAAAATAAAGAAAATAAACAAAAGTACATACTATATAGCCATTTGAAAAATATTACCAAAATAAAAAGACCTATATCCATTTCTTAAATATAAAAATTTTAGCTGTTGATTTTAATTAACTTAAGAATCTGAATGTTCTATTTGGTTTGAGACTATAAAAAAATTAAGGAAGTATTTATTGGTATTTTAATGTGGTTTTGTTGTTGTTGAACAGATTTCTTTTTTAATATAATAACTGTGTACATGGACAACTGAAAATACAGAAAACCCCCAAATTAATGTTTTAACAAATTACAAGCTGTTACTAAAGACTATATGCCTGGATTAAAAAAAAAATAGTCCAATAGATGAAGTCTCTCATTCAACCTAGCAGTTTAACCAATTTCTCTTTTCATAAAAGTTGCACATAACAGTAGTATAAATTTACCTTTTTTAACACTTCACATAAAAACATGTGCACCCTCTCCTTCTACATTTAATCATTAGTAGTCTCTAAAATGGTAAAACAAAATTGAATTTATATTAGCAAATGAAAGTGCAAGTTTGTACAGCTAGGCTCAGCAGCAAAAGTGAAGAAGAAGAATGAAAGATGAAAAGCTGATAGATGCCACGCAGAGCAAGGACTTGCATGAAGTCCATGTCCTGTGTGCCAAACACAGTCAACATTCCATCATTTTCTCATTGCTCTTAAACGAGCAAAACCAAATTCTTTTTCTATTCAAAGAAATATTAAATCTTTATTTTCCCCAACATAATTTGTGATCAGGTAAGGCAAAGGTAAGTCCACCATCACTGAGGATAGCAGCAACATATAGACTTCAGAAATAGCCCTGAATCATCAGTAACATTCTCTCGTGGTAACATCAGAAGAAATGCAGCTAACAAATTAAATTTGTAATGTTGTCGCATTGTTCTAATTTATTTGATTAGTTTATCTGGAAAAACTTTATAAATACATTATGTAAGAGAGCAGTAAATTATTTTCTTGCTTTGAAAAAATAAAGATTTTTCATATTTTAAAACATTTTAGTCTGCTTTTTGCAAAAGGAGTTGCAAGAAAAAACATGACAGCTGGGTTTGCAGAATGTCCATGTACAAGTTGTATTTATAAGAACCTGGTAATCTGCCTATAATTTGCTTCTACAAATAGAGCTCTTTGCAATAATATTTAAACAAACGGGCTTAAACTCTTCCCCTATTCATTCTACTTGTAGAGCAAAGAGGTACTTATTTTTCAAGTATTATAAAAGGTAAAATTTTTTTGCCAATTTTACATTTTAAGCTTTCAAGACCAAAAACACATGCCTAGTCAGCCTATTTCTTTTATAATCAAATTCTCTTGTCTTTTAAAGAATGCAGAAAAATATTAATTGCTAAGAAGGAGCACACTGGAAAAAGCCATTTTAAAGTATTGAAGAATGAGACGTATTTCTTTTTTCCTATTGATGAAAATTATTAGAAAAGCTATCCAGTCTGTCGTCTTTAGCTAGTTTTAAGAAATATTTTCAAAATGATGGCGAAGAACTCTTTAAAACACAGAAACAAATGTTTAAATTCATCAACAGTGTAACTGTTTTCTGCATCTAAAGTTTACATGTTTGTTCAGAAGGAAATACAAAGAATGTTAAAGGGAATCAATATTATACTCATTATTTAATCACTCGTTATTTTGAACTTGTTCAGTAACTTACTATGTAAGAATTATAAAACTTCTGAGAAACCAAAGAAAACATGACAAAGAACTGTGTATAATATAGACATAAAATGTTCTCAAATATAGTACAGACCTAAAACTATCATGAACTCCTACTAATAAATCCTTTCAAAGGTAACAAAATGATTCTCAAGTCTATCTGAAAAATGAAATTGTAAACAAGCAAGAAAACATTGAAACTGAAGAATAATCAGTAGGCTTGCATTTTCAGTTACTAAAATATACTACAATGTTACATTAAAATAAGGTTAAATCAAAATAATCTAGTGATGGTAGAAGAAGAAAGTTGGACCAATGCCAAAATAAAGGCCCCAAATATGTACGTATGTTTGTGATGTTTGCATATAGTATGTATTGTACATGAATATATATTACAGTAAACATTGACATTTCAAATCAGTGGAGAATGAGCAAATCATTCCATTAACTGGATTGCTCACTTTTTAAAACTTTGAAAAGAAGTTAGGAACTTATTTCAAACCATGAAACAAAACCAATTTCAGACCAGTTCAAGAGTTAAATAAAATAAATAAATAAATCTACAAAATAATAGAAAAGTTAGTGAAAATGTGTAGTACTTAAGCAGGGAAGAGTTTTCTAAATCAAAATCTCAAACAACAATCTAAATGTAGACACTGACAGACTTGAATACATTAAAAATGTAGGGACATCAAGAGAAGGAGAAGACAAGCCACAGATTAGAAGTTATTTGGAAAAAGATATGTCTGATAAAGGAGTGTTATCCAAAATACAAGAAGAGCTCTTAAAACTCAATAATTTTTCAAAAATCCAATTTTAAAAAAATGGACCAAAGGCCTTCACTGATACCACGCCACAAAATGTAGACAGGTCGCAATTAAGGATATGCTCTATAACATATCTCATTAAAGAAATGCAAATTACAGCTATGAAATACCATTACACACCATTAAAATGGTCAAAATCCAGAAAGCTGACATACTGCTGATGAGGATGTGGAGCAACAGGAACTCTCATTCATTGTTAGTGGAAATGCAAAATGATACAGCCACTTTGGAAGACAGTGTGGTTGTCATACAAAACTAAATATATTCTTATCACACTCCTACAATCATGTTCCTCGGTATTTACCCAAAGAAGATAAAAAAAGTCCACATTAAAACCTGCACAGAGATATTTACAGCAGCATTACCAAACTGACAAAACTTGGAAACAACCAAGTAGGTAAATGAATTAATAAACTGGTATATCAGACAACAGATTATATTTAGCGCTAAAAAATGAAATGAGCTATTAAGCCATGAAAAGACATGGAGGAACCTTAAATGCATATTACTAAGTAAAAGAAGTCAATCCGAAATAGCTACATGCTATTATGTTGGCACAAAAGTAATTGTAGTTTTTGCCACTATTTTTAATGATTTTTGCCCAATCTAATATATGATTTTGCACCAACCTAATATATGATTCCAACTATGAAGACATTCTGCAAAAGGCAAAAATATAGAGCTCACAAAAAGATTAGTGGTTGCCAAGGGTTAGTGGGTAAGGGAGAGACACACAGCAAAGCACAGAGGATTTTTAGGGCAGTGAAACTGCTATGTATGATACTATAACGGTGCATATATGTCATTATACATGCATCCAACCCCATTAAGTGTACAA
The DNA here is from genome assembly GCF_000951035.1 of Colobus angolensis palliatus. Classification (NCBI taxonomy): domain Eukaryota; kingdom Metazoa; phylum Chordata; class Mammalia; order Primates; family Cercopithecidae; genus Colobus; species Colobus angolensis. The sequence continues at coordinate 3,210,487 of NW_012116032.1, read as the reverse complement.
CACCAAGAACGGACCCTAATATAAACCATGGACTTTGGATGGTAACAATGGGTCAGTGTAGGTTCATTGACTGTAATAAATGTACCACTCCAGTGCAGAATATCCATATTGCAGGAGGTTGTGCATGTGAAAAAAGGGAGTACTTGGGAAATCTCTGTATTTTCTACTCAATTTTTCTGTGAACCAAAAACTGCTCTAAAATTAAAGTTAATTAATTGTTTTAAAAGGCTTTCATGCAAGCAGCCCATAATATCTATCTTGGAGTTTTATATACTTATATAAGTATCTTATTTTCATTATATAATTTATTATAATTAGAAAAGGTAATATAATTATCTTATATTTTAATATAATTATGTTATTATAACAGCCTATATTATTTATATTAAAGCAACCTGAAAAATATTCAATAGAAAGAAAACTAAGCAATACAAATAAAATATGAAGATATATCAAATGCACCATAAACAAATATAATGACAAATGATATCCTAGAAATACAACCTGCAACATACATAATAGATACTTAACTTCCCTAAGTATTCTTCTGAATTCATTTAGTGCAGGAGAGGATTATTACCATCTGCAAATCTTGAAGATATGTTAAATTCTCAACAACTGGAATTGATTAAATAGACTGTCATGCATTCACATAATGCAGCCACTAAAATAATCTTACAAAAAGAATATGGCATAACATATTCAAGATTTAATGTTGACTGAAAATTAGGATACTAAACATTATACATATCATGTAGCACTTTGCAAAATATATACATGTGTACATATATGGGAATGGTACTTGCCAAAATAGTATGATTTTTCTCTGGATAGTGTGAATTAAAAGGGTTTTAACTTTTTTCTTCTATGTATTCACAAAGGAATTCACAGTGGGCATGTGTTACTCTTATTGAAATAAAAATAAATATTATTTTAAAGTAACATATGATAAAAAATACCTCATTCACAATAACAATAAAGGGTACAACATACTTTTTACATTACCAACATAGACTATTTGTTGGCTATAACATGGCCAGACTTCCCCTGAAGATAGATACACAGGAATATTTTCTAAATGTATAGAAACACTTTTGTTTTCATGAAAGAAAATATTCTAAAATAGTTCATCTTTCCCACGTTATAAATAGACTGATGGGTTTCTTTCAGATCCCACTGGATGATTTGTTGTGCTTTGTTCGGAATTTAATCAAAATTATACCTATATTCATTGGAAAAATATAAAAACAAGAGAGAATACATTTTTTAAAAAGAAACAGTAATGATTTGGAATATTCATATAAATCTTAAAACATATTTTAAAACCCAGTAATTAAAAACTGGAACTAGTCCAAAAATTCTACATGAAATCAATTGATCAGTGTAGGAAGCCTATTTGAATTCCCTGAATAAATATAAACATAATATATGATGAAGAAAGTACCATAAATAGGTGACGAAAGAACAACTTATTCAACAGTGTTAAAAATTTGCTTTATATTTGAAAAATAAAATCACTACATTTTTTACCTTAAACCTTCCTTAAAGTAAATTGAATAGCATAGTGTTAAAAGTTTTTTGGATAAATCCATTAAAAATGTTTAGTTTTAAAGGATTATCTGGAAAGAGAAAAAAATTAAGAATAAAGCAAAGAAAACAATCGCTTTTACAAATAATAGATTTAATTGCTTAATCATTAATATTTATGGAATGTTTAGAACATCTGGAGCAGAGGTTTCCAGTTTAAATGGCAGATTAAAAAAGGTGTTTCCATTCCTTTTCTCCCGAAGCTCCATTGCAAATTTGAGTGAAGAATATAAAAGAAAATAAATACACACTAGTTCTGAGAAGAGGTATGAGGCATTGACAGGGCTACAGGGGGATGATTGAACAAATGAACAAATTAGACTTGTCTCTCATAAAACCAGCAAGGATGTTATTTTTACTGATAATGCTCAACTCTAGCAAAGGCACAGTGTAGTCTTAAGAAGTTGGTGAGGCCAGGTGCGGTTGGCTCAAGCCTGTAATCCCAGCACTTTGGAAGGCTGAGATGGGCGGATCACGAGGTCAGGAGATCGAGACCATCCTGGCTAATGAAACCCCGGCTCTACTAAAAAATACAAAAAACTAGCCAGGTGAGGTGGTGGGCGCCTGTAGACCCAGCTACTTGGGAGGCTGAGGCAGGAGAATGGCGTGAACCCGGGAGGCAGAGCTTGCAGTGAGCTGAGATCGGTCACTGCACTCCAGCCTGGGTGACAGAGCGAGACTCCGTCTCAAGAAAAAAAAAAAAAAAGAAGTTGGTGAAAATGTAAACTCGTGTAAATGTTCTGAAATGCAACTGACATATTATTTTATAACACTACAGAAATACCAATACTTATGTACAAAAATGTCCATTGCATTCACAGCCAAGAGCAAACAGCCAGAAACCACTATAAAGCCAGTAGTAGATTAATTTAATTACAGCATATTTTTATGACAGAAAATCATAGAACTATCAAAAGTCATGTTTGAAAATAATTTTCATATCAGAAAATACTTGTAACATAACACTAAGATCAGAAATAAAATTATGTATATGATATATACATATATGTATATATAAAGTGATTATAATGACAACAAAGTAAAGATGAAACTGATAGCAGTTTAAGGTTGTGGACTTGAGCAATTTTCTTTCCTTTTCTTACATTTTTCAGGAGTTTCAAAAATTTCTACCAAAAGTAGATAATTCTTACAACAGCGATCAGCTGGCACATCCCTGGAGCTGGAGCCTTACTCTCATCCTCCCTTTGGAGTTAAGCATCTTAAAACATCAGTCTCTATTTGCTGGTCTCCACTTACTCCTCAAATGTTTACAGTCAGCCTTTGAATCCTCCACAATTCTAATCAAATTCTTGTTGTTAAGAGCACTAATGCTTCCCAATATTCACACAAATGCCCATTTTCCACTTATCTGTTTGGACTTCCCTTTAACACTAGCCACTAGTGATTCTCTCTTCCTCTAAATTCTCTCTTGGCTTCTGGGATACTACTACTACTTGACTACAAGATTCTGGCAGTGGAGTAATATACTGCTAGAATCTTGAAGAAAATCCAAAATTCAAAGAATGTACACAAATTTGAAGACTATACACAAGCTGCATATCAGTCTACACTTTTTTCTTCCTATTAAAAATTATTTCTATGCTTGCTTTCAAGACAGAACGCCAAAAGCATTTTAATAGGTGTATCTACCACTCACCATAGGGAAGCCATTTAACATTTCAGTATGAATTAATTTGGGCAAAACAGTAAGAATATCAGGATACTGGTGGTACTATACTTAAATGTCATACATTCAAAATGTTCATCTGTAAAAGTGATTTCTCCAAGGCCAAAGGAAGGGTTTCTTTGTTTGTTTGTTTTGTTTGAGATGGAGTCTTGCTCTGTCACCCAAGCTGGAGTACAATGGCACAATCTCGGCTCACCCGGGTTCAAGCAATTCTCCTGCCTGCCTCAGCCTCCTAAGTAACTGGGATTACAGGCGCACACCACCATGCCCAACTAATTTTTGTATTTTTTTTAGTAGAGACAGGGTTTCACCATGTTAGCCAGGCTGGTCTCGAACTCCTGACCTTGTGATCTCCCCGCCTCAGCCTCCCAAAGTGCTGAGATTACAGGCATGAGCCACCACGCGTGGCCTAAAGGAAAGGTTTTAAACCGTTAGTGCTCCAGAAAACAAGTTAGATTAGCTACAATGCTCCTGTGCCTAGGTATCAATGGTTCATATATGCTGAAATTTGATAAAGGAACACCCTAATATACTATTGATATATTTTAAAGATGAAAATAGGCTTTTATAAAGCCCCTGTATTTCCCATTTTTCCAAAGAGACTACAGCTAAAATACCAGAGTTTAATACCATATGTGACTCCGGTAACATTACTTTTTTTTTTTTTGGAATACATTAACTCTCTTTATTTTGTATTTTTATTTTTAACTCAAGTTCAGGGGTACATGTGCAGGTTTGTTACATAGGTAAACTTGTGTCATAGGGATTTGTTGTACAGATTATTTCATCACCCAGGTATTAAGCCTAGTAGTCAATTATTTTTCCTGATCCTCTCCCTCCCATGCTCCATCCTTGCTATTCAAAAAAAAAGTGGGGAATCACCTTTTACTACCACTTGAAAGACTCATTCCTCTCGTTTCTCCAATTTAAGAGTTGCTCATTGTTAATAACTCTGAACTGGAAAGCATTAATGTGGTTGAAGCATATAAGAAAAAAACGACAAGCACATAAACTACATGAAATAAGTTGATTTTTGAGAGTCTTTCATCCCAGCGTCTCAGCAATTCATTATTGTAAACAAGAATTAATCAAAGTATCTTTGCATTAAAGGAAAAACAAAATAAGTGCTTATGGAAAATATAAAATCATTTCTGTATACGGTGAATTATATTTAGAAAAATGAAGGGGGTGATTTAGTTTAAAGCAGATGATGTAACCTGAAAGGGCTGAGGTTCTCAGTACTTTTAAGTTTCCCTGGCATTTACTATTATGTAGACTGCAATAATGTGAGCAAATGCACCAAACAATTGCCACAAGAGGTCAAACTTTGTACTACATAGAATATTGTAAGAGAAACTTCATCTCTCTTCAAAGCATCTCCTACAAGTAAGTCTTGGAAAATGCCATCCAGCAAAATAAAAAAAAAATAAATATGGATTCAGTTAAATAAATATTCATTGAGTATCATTACTGGTGCTTTTAAATAAATATAAATTTTATTTAAAAAATATTTTTTTCTGCCTTTCCCTAGTATGACTTAAGCTCTATAAAGGTAGGGATTTTAGTTAAACTTGGTAATTGCTTTATTCTCATTGTCTAACTATGTAGTAAGCACTCAACATTTATTTACTGAGTAAATGACTGCAATTATTATTTTGAACCAGGATATATAGATGAACCACATGCATCTCCACTATCAGCCCCACCTTTTTCTTTAATTGTAAATAAACGAACTTTCTAATTATATGAATTTTCTTACTTTTGAACAAAATTCTGAATCAAAAGCTTTTGCCTGAGGTACTAAAATTATTTACATAACTACAGAGAAAATTTCTGGGCTAATGTGTACTACAGGTGGAAGAAGAAAGTAGCAAATAAGCCGGGCGCGGTGGCTCAAGCCTGTAATCCCAGCACTTTGGGAGGCCGAGACGGGCGGATCACGAGGTCAGGAGATCGAGACCATCCTGGCTAACACGGTGAAACCCCGTCTCTACTAAAAACTACAAAAAACTAGCCAGGCGAGGTGGCGGCGCCTGTAGTCCCAGCTACCCGGGAGGCTGAGGCAGGAGAATGGCGTGAACCCGGGAGGCGGAGCTTGCAGTGAGCTGACATCCGGCTACAACACTCCAGCCTGGGTGAGTGACAGAGCCAGACTCCGTCTGAAAAAAAAAAAAAAAAAAAGAAAGTAGCAAATAAAAGTACTGATTTCACTACAGCTTTTCCTTGATTCTGGGCTCTTTCATTTTACACATTCACAGTAGTGTTATAAATGACCAAGAGAACTGCCTTTACCTTTAGTAATAACAAAAAGTATGAAAGGAAACTAGAACTTAGATGCTAGGCAGAGGCACATGAGAGACAGCTGTGGCCTTTGTTGTTTCTTCCAGTAATGGAATCCACCCTACTTCAGTTTGACTTAAGCCAAAAAGGCAAAAGACAATTTTTTTCTACCTCTGTAATAGCTGGTTTTAGTAACATAAATAAGTTCTACTCAGTGAGAGTTAAATGGAAGCAGAATTGCTATGTGCAATTTCTAATGTATGCCCTTGGAGTTTCACTTTTCACTTGCCTGCCAGCTGGAATGAGACATGGTAATGATTAACATCCTGGACCATACAGACAGAATTATAAACCAGAAAAGGTATAACAACAAAGACACTTGGGTCCTGAGACTGTGAAACTATAACACCAGCCCTGCCTGCTTATGCCCAAATTATTGTGTGTGAAGTAACTGAGCTACCTTTTCTAAGTCACTGAAGTCCTAGGGGAACTCAGGATGCTGGTTTGCCTAGAACAGGGGGTGGAGGGGGGGAGTTTCCCAGGATGTGGGACTTTCAGTGCAAAAACTGGGAAAGTCTTGGGCACACAGGGACGAGCTGGTCACCCTATAGCTTTGACTTAACATACAAGTATCAATAAACAGCAGCTGTTTTTAATTGCTACATGCCTCCTTCCCTGCAATTACCGGCTTTCTAAACATTATCTCATTTCATACTGAGATCACATGAAGGCAAGAAAGTGGCCCCCACTTTACAGATAATAAGACTGAGAGGATGAAAACTTGACAAAGATCTAGTATCTAGTAAACTAATGTACTCATATCACACTACGTGAAGGGAGAAAGAAAAGAAGTTTAAAAAAAATTGTTAACTGTGGACCAACTGCGGAAAAACCCAGCTTTATATCTACTTGGTTGTTTAAGTAGCCTAGGTTTTAAACATGTATCTTTCATCTATAGGCAATTCTTGTTAATCTTAAGTTATTTATGGTGACTATTAGCAAGTAAACTACTAAAAGCAAAGAATCCCTTAAAATAACATTGTAGAATGGGAACATGTTGATTTCAGGTAGGAGAAGAAATAATTCAGAAAATTGAGGCCACCTGTTGTTGGTTAAAAGTGCCTCCTGCCCAAAAAACAAACAAACAAACAAAAAAAAGGTCAGGCGCCTTTGAGAGTACAATCTGGGTGAAAACCTCACACTGACAGAGAACTCAGTTTGGCTGTCAGTAGTTAATAAATATAGGTAGCTCTAGATTTTCAAAATCCTCCACATTACTAAATATTTTTCATTCCATCAGAAAAAGTAGAGAAATTTATTTGTATAGAAGCCCACAGCTTAACTGCAGAAATAAAACTGAAAAATTCTGAATGCAAAGGAAGAAGGAATTTGGTTCCATTTCACAAACTTAATGAAATAAATTAATCCAAAGTTCTCTGTCATAAGTTTTTGGTAAAAATTTCTAACACAATCACTTTTGCTTTTAAAATATTGCTTTTTCTGATAACAAAAGCAATATTTTAAAAGAGCATAATGAAAAATATTGTATTACTATTCCATTCCTTAGACTAGTATGTCATTTTACGAAAAATAAGATTAATAGAAATCTCTACAAGCATTACAGAGGCAGACCTTTCTTTACACACAGGAAATACTGAACGGAAGAGACCATTAGGAATACCACTCAAAAAATTCAGTTTTGCACCTGGAACATTCATAAGTGCCAAGAGGAATACAAAAGAACTTCTTATGAAGGAGAGGTTATAAAGAAAGTTGTTGTTGCTGTTGTACCATTCCAAGCTAGGTGCACTTAACACTTCTTCAACACAAGTATCTGCAGTTATCTCTTTTCAGACATCTACAGTACAGATGGTGAAGCTGTAATGAGAAACTCAACCCTATTTGCTTATCAGTGATAGCCGGCTTAGGCCCACCTGGGGAGTTTCTCTGCAAGCACTAAACAGGAACGTAAGATAAAAACAAAAATATAGTGAGAAAATAAAAATAAGATAATACGAATATCAACAGACTGCACTCAGTACCTTGTACATAGTATGTATCCAATTAATGCTTGATGATGGTGATTAAATTTAACTATTTAAAACACAAACATATAATCACATAATGAAGTTGTTTTCAAATTCTGGCATCCAGAAGAATCACTTCAAGTACTTACTAAAAATACAGGTTCCAAAGTCACCTCAGCAAATAAGCTGTTATGGAGTTTAGGGAAAAACCAAGAATCTGCATATTTAGTAAGCAGCTGGGGATATTTGTGCAATTCTCCACCGGACTGACAGATAAGGATCTAGTACTCGCTACTTATGTGCAATAAGAGAAATACAGGTAATACAATGAAAGTAGTAACGTGGATCCAACTATCAAGACCTGAATTAAAGTTCAATTATCTTGGGAATTTAGAAAAGCATAATGCACACAGCCCCAGATTCCCAGGAACTCAGAATAAACAATTCCAAACAACTTTCTGTTTAAATTTCTGTATACAAAGTACCAGCAGTCTCTCAGGAGCACGTGAATAATTTTAGTACTTAATAGGCAGTAAAGAGACATAGTAGTTCCTTTCATTTTTATTTTGTTTAATAGTCAACTTCCCCATTATTACTTAATTAAATTCTAAACTAATTTGAAGTAGTGTGTTAGTAAAGTATTATCAAGATCGATTTAGATAATTAAAATAATTAATGCATATATAAATGTTGGGGTTTTTTGGACATACATGGTACTTGGTAACCTAAGACTATCTTTTCAGTTAGCTCACAGTTCAAGTAGTTTAATTTATAAAGACATCATTTTAAGTGACATATAATGAAAAGAAAAATAAAATGATTGTAGCATGCATCTATGGATCTGCAAATCAGTAGCCTTTGTCATTTAGGCCAAGTCATTTAATTTAGGTCCCTAATTTTCTTCACCTGTCAGGTGGGGCTACGAAATTAGATAATTTAAAATATTCCTTACTATTCTAAAACTTACTGGGAAAAAAAGGGGTTTAATAATAGGTTTAATGAGATTGATATCTTTGGTTCATCAAAAGTAGTTAAGATCAAATCAATAAATTCTAAGAAACAAAATGAAAGGAAAAAGAATTGACCTTGATTTTAAATTTTAAGTTATAGAGAATCATTAATGTAAGACACACTTTATAGGGATACTATTAAAATATAAATTGTGATTCAGTACACGTAGGGTGGGGCTCCATCATACTTATTTATGAAACAAGCTCTCTAGTGATATGGGACTACTGGTGCTTGGAGTGCATTTTGAATAAGCAAGGATTTACAGCAAAACCATGAGGCTGAATAAAGAGTAATGAAATGATCAATAGCATGGTTAAGCAAATCAACAATACCAATAACCTATTGGAAAAGAATATTTTTAAATTAAACATACATGAAAGGACAATTTTTTTAAAATAATAAAAGAACCTAATAGATCTAATGGGCAATTTTTTTAATGAAGCGATATGTAGTAGATGCGCCAATCTTTGAACATATGGCTATAGTCCAACTGCACATAATAATCACCTGGGAAGCTTTGGAAAAATAGAGATGCCTGAAAACCTGCCATCTACAACGAAGTTCAATCAAATAAGAATTTCTGGGGATGAGGCCTAGGAGTAAGGGTTTTGGACTTTTTTCAATCCTCCTCCCCTTTATTCCCTGTGATTAAAAATTAAGAAAATCTAGGCTACACTTATACAATGTCATAGCAAAGTATACCAAAATAAACAACTAATTCAACCCTGTTTTTTTTTAATAAACTGAAAAATGCATAGTTTTATCTGAACTAAAAATATTTGTTGATGCCTCAATAACCAATTAGTAAGTAAAATAAGATACGAGTTAAGGTTATAAAACTAACCTGGAAAGCATTTTAAAATCTAAACTTAATTTTTCTTTTGTCCTTAAGATGATCAGAATTTTTTCGTTTTGCGAGAAAAGTGAATTGACGAGACATCGGGTACCACAGATAAGTGGGTCTAAAACATCAGTACGCGTCACAATCACCTGGAGGGCTTGTTAAAACACACACTGTGGGGCCTGCCCTCGTGGTTTCTAATTTTACAGATCTGGGATGAGCCCAAGAATCTCCATTTCTAACAAGTTACCAGGTAATACTGATGTTTCTGTTCTAGAAACCAAATTTAGACAATAAGGATAAAAGTTTGTAATTTTTTAAAAATGCAATTTTCCTTTTTAATAAAGAAAACAGTGGTATTAAAGCACTTATGTCTTGATCACGTACCTCATTTTAAAATATATATGTGTGTATATATATATCTACATATGTAATTATATGTCTTCTAAGTATCTATGATTATACAGGTAAGAATGTATAGTTTTGTGTCTTCTAATATCTATGTGTGTATACATATACGTATTTATATCCATATATATATGTATCCTACAGAATAAGATATAGGTTTCTATTTCTACAATTCCCCAAGACTAGCCTGGTACAGTTATCTCCACGCATTTGCATCATGTGATAAACATTCAGCAAACAATATGGAAATTCTTTGTTTTGATTCTGATCCCATCTTTACACAAGTGAGAAAAGTTTCATAAATCATACAACTGAGATTATCTGAGGCTTTACAGTCTAACATATATACATTTTCTTTTAAAAAATACAAAAACAGTGATTGATGTTTTAAAATGCTTTTTTAGTACTCTTCATAATTCTCTTTTATTGGGATTTTAATTAGAATACAGCAAGTGAATCTGGTGAATATCCAGATCAAATTTTCAACTTCTCCTGCAATGAAACATATTCACATGTAGGAGAAACAGCTTTCAACACAACATTACTAGAGATTCTTAAGGCTACAGTAATGTTGTAGAATCACAAAAGATCATGGGATTGTTTCCGCCACTAATGAAGATATCCTTTCTTTACTATCACTAGTTTAAATGTATTTTTAACATTATTAAGAGTCACAAAATAAATTTTTATGTAATGTATCAAACATGTTTTCAGGACAAAACTGGCCAAATATAAACAAGCAAATTAGAACAAGAAACAAAATTCTAGGTATTTTCCTATTCAATTCTTTGAACATCTTCACAGGTGAACAAATAACAAACTTCCCTATTTTATAAAATTCTACCATCATCACTAGGACAAGGTTGTATTAGATAGGTTGAGTATTAGATAAAAAGCAGCAGTTATATTAGTCCCCAGAAGTGGAAAAATGTTGGTAGTTTCTGCAGAAAAACGGAACAAATTTATCTAACGTTCCTTTACTAACAGGTAAGGATGTACAATTTTGTGTCTTCTAAGTATCTATGATTATAACAGATATTCACCACAATGAGACAAGTCCAGAGAAAGTCTTTTGCATATCATTGCCATTGTCTTGTGAAAATTAGATAAATATACTTAAACACTGACACGATGTATTTGTGCCAAAATGATACCAAAATTTTAAAAGTCAAACTATTATCTGACATATGGCGGTGACAACTTTGGAGAGTGTTTATATGGTACAGATAGAAGATGCTGGATTAGGACCTAGGAAATCTGAATGCTAGTTCCTACTCTGCCAGCAAATAACTGAACTAGCTGTATAACGCGAGACAACCACCCCACAAAGACTTTGCCCCTTTCACTACAAATGAGGGGTTTGAAATCACCTACCTTTAGTTTTTAAATTGTGACTCTTTTTTTTATGAAAATATGTTTTTTGACAAACTAAAGATACCATTCAACCATGTCTGAATATCTTATCTCTGATCAATAGTGGTTGTCCAAGGTGTATGAGGAGACAAGAGACTCCACCCTCTAAGAGTTCATACTCTCCTTAGAGGCAGAATGAAACCTAATTGTTAACATGAATATATGTACAAATCAAAGTCACAGAAAAGTGACAGAGACTGGGAAGCCACAGTCTAAGGTGGGACTTGAGTGTCAAAACCTTGGGTGAGAATTTAGAAGTGCAGAAGAAAAAAAAGGCAGGACATCTCAAGAGGGGGGATATCCTGAAATGAATGCCCCAGTGGGTAAATAGAATAGAATCCTATTGAGGAGTATGAGAAAATAAATAAGTCTGATCAGAAAGCAGCTAGACAACAGAAAGCCTCGAAAGCCAGGCTAAAAGTTTTAGATCTCCATGTGAAAATAAACGCATAGTCAAATCACACTCGAAGGCAAATGGGTCAGTAAGGACAAGTGACTGATGGTTATGAGCAGTGGGAGGTGATGGAAGGTCAAGGTAATGGTGAAAAACAGTCATTTAATACCAACGGTGAAGAAGTGATGCGGAACTACACCAAGACATCAAGAGGTGAATGGAAAGTCTCAGGCATGGGAAGAAGGTCTTCATGAAGGACACAGTGATCAAATTAGGAATAGATTAGATACAAAGGGTAAAAAAGAGTGAATTCCACAACACCAAAATCTGTCTTTGAAGACTGAGGCAAATGGGGATGTCAGATCTGAGTTAGGAAGTTGAGCTGGGAACTCTAAGCTCTTGAGAGTATAGAAGAAATCACAATTAGAAGTACAGATTTGTGAATCATCTATATATAAGTAAAAATCCAGTCTATGAGCATCAAGAACTACACCAAAAGAGTGAGATCAGAGAAGAGGAGAAGTACTGGGACAAAAGATGTTATTAAAAATGCCAGGAAGGAAGAAGAGGCACAACCAAAGATCAGATGGAGAGTCTCACCTTACAGATGAGAAAGGGGAAGGGACTCTCAAGGAGCAGGGAAGAAGCACGGAGCAGAGGAGGACATTACTGAGGACTACAGTGAAATCACTTAACGGTAATTTCAGTGGGATCAAGGTTCAGCATCCCCAGAACACGAGGCAGGTGGTGAGCTGTAGTTCAAGAACTTGCTCTAGGCAAGAAGCTTTAGTTTTAACATCAAATTTCCCGGACTAGATTGTCATTTTGACTTCAAAAGGTTACTTGGGACTCTATCAAGTTATGAGCTGTAAAATGCTACTACCTATAGGGCAATGCTCCAGGAGCAGAATCAGGACTAAACAGTAGAAATATATGTGTAAGAGATTTGCAAACTACAATAATGCTGTATGAATCTAACACTTTACTAGGGGAAACCAAGTAGTATCTCTAATATAAGATTAGTGTCAGAGATGGTTAACTATAACATTTTCCCACCAATATTCCTAGCAAACTTCAGCCCTGCCCTGGCAAGGTGTTCCCTATTTTGGATGTTGAGGACCACAGGCATGTGGGGGGTTTTGTCTGTTTTAATTAAATTCATTCTCAGATCAATACCATGGTTTCCTGCTATAACACATTCAGTTTACATAAAGCCCAAATATGACACTGAAACACTATTTTTTCTTCTTGAGTTTTTTTTCTCCATTATTTTTCCCTTCCTTCTCCCCATCTTGTCCTTATCCCCTGCTTCTAACTTACTTCCCCTTGCAGTTTCTCTGACTCTCACTTTATCCCCATTAAGATACATTCTCACAAATGTCTACAAAGTATTTTCAAAACAGGAGAAAATAAAGTCAGTGATCAGCATGAACGTTCCTTAAAACAGTTTTATTCTTGGCCTTTATCCATACATTTCACCATTTTTCCCTCCTTTTGAATAGACAGGCAAACCTGTTTGACTAGTTTTCCCCTAAGAGCTGCTCCCCAGATTGGCTTGGTGAGAACAACTCAATAGGGACAGCAGCACAAATGCAAAATCTATGTAAAACACAAGGGCTTTCTTCATGAAAAGAACCCAGAGGAAGGGCCTACTGTGGAGCACTAACTGCCTAGTCTTAGAACAGCTCTCTCAAAGCAGGAAGACACCACCACTGAATCACTCACTCCGTTGCTAGTAAAAATAATTTTTTAAATTAAAATTTAATTCTTCCTGTTGATGCCTCTGAATAATAGGTATTATGAGAATGAGGTAGAATCAGATTAAGACTTAAGTGTAGAAGTTTAACAAATTCCAACAGATGAGACTATATTCAAGATGTGTTATAGAAGTGTGTCCAAGTTTGTTGTTGTTGTGTGTGTATGTGTGTGTATCTGCTTAATTAAGCCCATTAAAAAATTTGATTTGCAAAACAGGTATTAATAATCAAAATAGGATTTTTTCTATGGTAAATTGTACGTTGATATTGCTTTAAATAGCAAAGTCCCTGGGTATATTTAATATATAATGTGCTTTAATGTCACTATCCACAATTGTTTTCTGTAAACTATTTCTAACAAACAGAAAAATATAAAGATTAACACAATAAACATCTGTATGCCCATCACTTAATATTTAAGAAGTGTTAAATGTTTGCCCTATTTTCTTAAATTCTATAAATATGACTCAATTTATAAAAGTTGAATTTATATACAGCTTACAGGAACCTATTAGAGAACATACAGCATGTTTGCACACTTGATTCTACTTTGTAAATGCATGTGCACATTATTTAAACGTAATGTTTCACTTGGAAGAAAATTAGCCCCATAGATTTTACTTATTAAAGCAAGTTATAGCTAATGTAATAACTAAAAAGTCATGATTTGGTGTCTTGAAGTATTTTGAATATTAAATTTCTTTAAAACAATTAAAAAGCACAAAATGATTTCACAAATTTTGTTATGTAATATTCCCAAATCAAGCAAATATTTACCAAATCAGATATGAATGTAAATGTCTTTAACGAACAGGACTCCTTGTAGATGCATTTCTGTTATTTATATCAAGTCAATGGAAATAGATTATACCTTCAAAATAAAATCAATACAGTGATTACTCCAAATTAACAATTCAGATACATAGTACAACGCTACAAGCAAACTATTTCTGAAATGTTCCTACTATACATCTTTCCATCTAATCTAAATATTTTAATATTTACACGAATGTCCATCCAGAGAATACGAACTACACTGTCCTAGATACCCTGCCATTCATAAACCAAAGGTACCATTTTTATTTTGGCTATGCACTCCTAAATGCTTACCTAAGTGTGGCATTCTGTATAAGTCAATTTCAACTTGACATCTGTTATCTCTGTAAGGGAGTGCTGAGCATGACAATATACAGTCTAAAACTGCGTTGGTGAATATAGAACATGGAACTAGAAGAAATCCTAAACTGAAAATCACCTGCTCAGATTACTATGCTTTACAAATAACAGGACCATAAATCATGAAGGACTAAGCACAGTGGGGGAAAAAATAAAAGCACCGAAACGCAACTGTAAAATAGAGAGGTGCTGATAACAAAGAGTGTGGCTAGCGATTTTCAGGTAAAGAATATGATCAAATATTAAAACTACAGATAACAAATTCATTTCATCTTAAAAATATGGAACATCTAATTTTGTTTTGTTCAACAAATATGTATAGAGACAACAATTATTTATAATATGCCTTATAACCTATTAGTAAACAGTATGTTCAATTGTTGATTCCCACACCAGTGCAAAGATGTAAACATTTTCTCAAATTATGCACTAATTACAGAGTAAAAAAAAATATACATATTAAAATAGAAATCTAATTTAAAATGTTTATCTCTAATATAAAGCATCACTTCATTCAAACAGAAAATCCTAGGAAAAAAGTAGGTATATTTAAATATTACCATAGTAATCTAAATTTGAAAAAAAAAAAAAAAAGCAAACAAACCTCTACAAATCAATCCTTCCCCTATCACACAGGCTAATAATTGTATTTCACATGTTGATTTTTAAGACCTATGAGGTATAGAAGTTTCTTAGGAATTATCAAATATTACATTACATTTTGTTAAATTTTGAAATCATCTGTATTGTTTTCTGAGTTTGTTTTCAGCTACTACTAAAATGAATAATCAATGTCCTTATAGATTACCTAAGGAACTAGAACACAATTAAAATACTAAGAGTACTTTAAACAGGACATTAGAAACCTGTAGGTTTAATTACCGGGTGCTTTATAAACACAATGTATATGCCACCAGACCCTCCAGACTGGTGGAAGCATGGATTGTCCTGAGAAACCCAACATCTCTGCAATGTTCTTCAGGCAATTTCCACTCTCTCTTCAAGGACTTTGTTCGGTTGACTCCATCTGCTCCCTTCAAAATTTTCAATGGCTGCTATTCTACTGGCTTCTAACCCAAAAAGTTAAAAGTATGATCAAGTTTTCATCTTAAACATATATTTTCAATCACTCTCTGTGAATTTTGAGAGCAAGTACTTGTGAAAGCAAAAATGACTAGGACCTTCTAAACACAAATTCAAGTCCTGGTTTCCATAAAACAGTTAGC
Organism: Colobus angolensis palliatus; assembly: GCF_000951035.1. Taxonomy (NCBI): domain Eukaryota; kingdom Metazoa; phylum Chordata; class Mammalia; order Primates; family Cercopithecidae; genus Colobus; species Colobus angolensis. Next base: position 3,194,680 of record NW_012116032.1, on the reverse strand, counting down.
ATTTGTTAAACACAAACCAGTAACCTCCCAGGCATTGTGCTTGACAGCTTTTATCTCATCTGATCCTCGCAGTAGCCCTATAATGTAGGTGCTTCTCACCCCATTTGGAAAATGAGGAAATGAAACTAAATTGTGAGCTCAAGGTCACAGAGCTATTCGGGGCTTGGGACGGGGCGGGAACCGAAACTGTCTAATACCCCTCATTTCAGTACCTGACCTTCTCACTTTCTGAAATGTTCTCATTTTTCAGCTGCTTTTAAAAGTTACACCCCCCTAATTCTCCTCTTGCCTCTCCTGTTCCATACCTTCTCATTTTTCTTTATTGCTCCCTATTTCTCTACCCAACTATTAAATTTTAGGATCTCCCCAGACCTCTGTTTCCCTATTAACTTTTGGTACTTGCCCTGGAAAACCTATCAACTTTCATGGTTTACACTTACCTATACACTGAAAAATCCTAAATGTTTCTGTGTGTCTATCCTTTTATCTACCCACCATTTATCTACCTGCCTATTTAGCCCAGGACCTCGCTGCTCAGAATTCACATGCAATGATTCATTGGACACACATCTCCAGTTCGATTTTCTATAAGCACTTCACGTTCTACATGTCTAAAACTGAACTCTATTACTCTTGCTCTCAAATCTGGATCTCCTTTTAAGTTCCTATCCCATCCTCCTATACCACCCACTCCCAATCCTCCACCAAATCAGTCACCTAATCTTAGAGGTTCTACCACCTGAATATCATTGTAACCAAACCCTTTTCTTCATCCCACTGCAAACACTTTGGTACAAGGACCTCAAACTCTCTTACCAAGGCCACCGCAATGCCTTCTAAACTACCATTCAAATCTCACGTTCCTCAGATCCCTCCTTCTAGATTGCAGTAAGAGCTGTTTTCTCATCACATCACTCTTTACTTTAAAACAACCTTGAACTGAAAATAGTTCATACTCCTGAGGATGGCAAACAGCCCTCCATGATCCTGCTCCTGCCTCCAGTGATTCATTTTTTATGTTACCCTCTAAGAAACCCTCAAATCTCCCGTTCCCACACAGAATTCACCACTTCCAACTTTCTGCTCAGGGTATTGTGTGTATATCTCTATCACAGCACTTACAGAACAGCAGCACTATACTGTAGATATTGAAAATAGCCTGTTTCCTTCTTATCTCCCCCTTTTACGCCTAGAGCCCTCCCAGGGCCTTAACTGTATGCACATCCCCAGAGCACAGTGCTTGGCACATAGTATGCTTTTAACAAATATTTGTTGAATAAAAGAATGAATGTTTGTGAAATGCTTCAGTTTAAGGAGATATGATTACCGCTGTTTTCAAGACCAAATTAAACCATTTTAATCATATTTATTTTATTATGTACCTCCTCCATAAGTAAATTTGCAAAATAATATTTAAATAATTCACGTAGCCTCAAGTAGCAGGGTTCTCAATACTTCTTATTCTGGACTTCCAGGGTAGAAAAATATTAACTACACTACATTATGGTTAGTAAGTTTCAATGGCAGAAAGTAATATGTAAAATATCCTAGTATACATATTCCTAAACAAAGACAATCTGGGCCTATCATAAAAAAGTAAACTTTTTTTAAGGGCTGCTTCAGTTTCTCAGTTTTTCCAGAAGACTTAACTGTCTGAAATTAAGACACCCTCCTAAAGATCTCATACACAAATTTTTCTATAACAAATACATTAAAACCTTTTATATAGAGGCCACCCTTCTGGAAACCTAAACATTTCAGTTCTCAGTCCAAACCACAAAAAAAGCACGTGAACAGAAAGTATCTGTCACAAAGTCTACAGGATTTATACTCAGGCAATCGCCCACATCATTTAATGGAAAACAAAAGACAACAGATAATATAGCAGCAGGGCCCGCTCACGGTCTGACAGCAGCAGAAAGTGATAGCCGATAACAGAAAGAGGACCGAGAAAAAAAAAACATAAAAAGAAGAATGGTACTTCTGTCCCCATTCTAGTATTTCAACCCAGCAGGCTGAGACCATTTACTATAAACAAAAACAGCTCTATACACCTCAGCGAATAGCACTATTCAATTTTTTATGAATTCATAAAGACAACCCAAAAAGAAAGAATAACTTGCATCCAATATTCTCCAAGGGAACAAGGAAGACAGTAAGATTTAGAAATTGCTTGTGGGTTACAATGGCTCATTTTTTTTTTTTAAGTTTCAGTAATTAATGGTGTGAAGAGTCAGCTACCTAGAAAATGTACTTATGTAAATAAGTACCATTGCAGATGATGTCAAATAAATGGGATACCTTGCATAAATAATCAAAAGTTCTCACTCTCCAAGTGTATCTTGGAAATTCCCAGGTGTATGTTGGAAAATCCTAGCATGAATTAAAAAGCAACAAATTGATATTATTTGATAAACAGGAGCATGATTTTAAAAAGGATTTGAGGATTGAAGGTGGGATTTTCAGCAATGTTTAAACGGTAATGAAACTGACAGGTGTTCATAAAGTGCAATAAAATGTTTTAATTTAAATTATTGGGAAATGTAAACTGTCAAAATATTTAAACAAAAAGTAGTTTTTATTTAAAAAAAATTGTGATAAGCATCTTTATTTACTACATTGGTTTATTTATTCTAAGATGCGTACCAAGCTTAAATACAACAGGCACAGTCCTCTGGAAATCTTAGATTTAAAAAGAGTTTGAATCTGTATAGTAGTATTACCTGGAAAAAGTCAGAAGTATAGTTTCGGCTCAGTTATGCCCAACCTCCTAATAGAGAATCAAGCTTTTCCTAAATATCGGGGCACTATGATTTACTGTAGTTTATAAAGACTCATATAATACTAAGCCACACACCACTAGATGTCAACTTAACCTTGTAGGCGGCAGGCAAATCATACAGTACTAGAGTGTTTTTATCTGGCATTATCTAGAATAGTTGCTGAACACAGACACATTCCTAAAGCAAAACCTCAAAACACCAAGAGATAGTTTCTATACGAGAAAACTAAGCTGGCTAAGATTTAATTCAATTAACACAAACTTCTGGTCTCCTTTACTATATAATATTGAGATGCATGACCCTTTAATTTTAAAATCTCCTGGGGACAAAGTTTGGTTACTCTTAACACTATTAAAATATTGGTTAAAGATAACTATTGGGTACTGGGCTTAATAACTGAGTGATGAAATAATATGTACAACAAACCCCCGTGACATGTGTTTACCTATGTAACAACCCTTCACATGTACCCCAAAACCTAAAATAAAAGTTTTTTTAAAATAACATAAAAAAAGACACTGTCTATCCTTCCTCCAAATTTTTTTCTGGGGATACGTCAGAAGCACGCCAATTCTGAATGAATATAGACGTTTTTGAACATGAAATTATCAGAAATTATAACAACAATTTGGCATTTAGCCAAACTGCTAACATTCACGATACTGATCCTGAAAAACTGGTAGTACAAGGTGACAGCCTGAGGGGACTGAAGATTTTTGGAGTATTTGGAGTAGTGTGGGTTTTTTTCTAATTTTTACCAATAGGACCCACCAGAAATAAAAGACTCTATCGTCACTGTTAACACTGGCTCATAATAAAGGTGATTCTCCAGAGCACGCCTGGTTTGATACAGCCACCCACTCCTTCCCTTGGCGACATTCTCCGCTGAGAACGCCTAGTTAGCGCAATCCAGCCATTCACATTAGCTCTCAGGACGCTCTCAGAAGTTCTCTACCTTCTCTCCTCTCCCCGCCTAGATGCTGAAAGGTGATGGGAACTCGCGGTACAGGTACAGAGGCTATTCCTTTCCTAAGGAAGTGCTGCACAATGGCACGTTTACCGTACTCAATTTTATAAATCCTCAATTAAACCAGCGAGTTTGCATATAGAGAGTGGGTACCCCGCCCGCCTCCTCGGATTGTCCTTTTGCCCCGACGCACTGCATCTACTTGCACTCTCCGATGCGGTTTGCCTCCTTCAAATCCAAAACACACACCCCAAGCTCCTTCGCCGCTCCTCCAGTCCGTGGAAGGCGCCCTTCTTTTTGCCAGCAGCGCGTCCTTCTCTCCCCGCCCGCAGGCGCTCACCTCTTCTCTAATCCCGGGGGCCCACACAGGCTTCTCTAATACAAGGGCACCCCGTACCATTCCCAGATCGGCGCGGGGACCCGTGAAACCCTGTCACCACTGTACACTGTCCATTGTCGAGGGTCGCGAGGGCACGCGGAAACGGCGGGCCCCGAAAGGTCTCAGCGAGCTTGTACAGCCCTGAGACATTCACCACCCCCAACACATCCCGCTCTTGTTTCCTCCTTAGGGGGACGAGTAAGGGGGAGTTGAAGAGGTCCAGAAGCTCCTCCTGGTCCCCCATCTCCATCCCTGCCGTGGCAGCTGGCTCCGGCCTCTGGGCGCCGTGGTGCCCATCCCTTCAGGGGTCAAGTACAAGGCCCTCGGCCGAATCGCCTCCCTGTTATATCCTCCCTCTGCCTTGAGCGCACGTACGCGAGAGAAGCCCTCAAACGGATGCCATATGGGAGAAACAGGATTGCTGGCGCTATCAGGGGCCAGCTTAAAAAGATCTCCTTCACATCCCCTCAACCCCTAGCCTTTCTCCCTACCCAGCCAGCTCCCACTATCCACTCCTAACTTCCTCAGCCCAACCCCATCTGTGCTTTCTAATTCCTACCCCCCCGCCCCTGGAGAGCAGCCATTCGCCCGGCACTCACCTCAGGGAGCAAACAACGCCCCTCTCCTCCACCCAGCCCGCCCCTCTTCCGCCCGCTGGAACGGCGTGTTCCCTCCGCTCACCTCGTGTCTTGGCTGCCCCGCGCGAGTTTGAGTGTGTCTCTGCCGCGTAATTGTATCCGGGACAGAAGAAGGGACCCGTGTTTGTGCGCTGAATCAGGTGTCGCCGTCTTCGGTGGTTCGGGGGCGTAAGGGAGGCTTCAGAGTTAGCGTGTTCACTAAGGAGGGCTCTCTGGGTTCACAGTTGATAGCAATGCTTTAACCGTGTCCTCCCTCGGGTCCGCAGCGCGCCTGCTCCTCCACAGCTCCCCGCGGGCGGCCAGGCCCCCCGCCCCCCAGCCGCGCCCCGCCCTACGCGCGGCGAGCAGAGCTGAAGCGCGCCGCTGTCCTTCCGCACTTGGCTCAGCGGGGCACGACACGGGCCGCCACGCGCTCAGCCTAGCATCACTCGCCTCGGACTGCGAGCGCCTCCAGCTCCCCCGGCTGGGGCATGGATGCAGATGCCCCTTAGTACCACGCGCTCGCAGGCTGGGCGAGGGGCAGAGCGCTGGGATCCGGCCAGTCGCCCGCTGAGCGCAGTTGGCTTGCAGGCTGGGACTTTTAGCTAGCCCACTGGGCGCTCGAGTTGCAGACTCTGATACCGGCACGTGGCCCCGCCCACTGTTCTCTCTCTGCGAGGCGTGTCCCGCGCCCTTTCTGCCACCACCCACGTAGTCCCTGTGCCCGCCTTTTATCATCAAGGCAGTTCAGTGAGCTCTGCGAGTTGATATCGCGCGTTTTCTCACCTTCCTACCTTTCCTGCCTCACTCCTGCTGAATCTATTCAAAAGTTATACTTAGGCAAGTGGATGGGGGAGTGTGGAAAATTAAGATGGTGATGCTTAGGTGAGCAGGTACCTGCACTGCCACCAACCCAGGCTTCAATTCTGGCTCTCTTGAAGCGGAAAGCCTTAAAAAACGGGAGTTTGGGGATACCGAAAAAAAGTAAATAGGGTTGCTGGACTGAATAACATCCCTCCTCTCAGGCTCCTGCTAAAAGGGCCATTCATGCTTCGCCTGGCTGAGCCTGTGGCGACTTTATTCTGACGAATCTGCCTTTGCCAGAGGCATAACCTTGCCAAGTTGGCGTCTTGTCCAGCAAGCAACTGTGCCCAAGCCTTGCTGGAGCAGCCTCTTTGTGGCGCCTCAGACCTTTGAGCGCCTTTGAGCGCCTGAGGTAGATTGTGAGTTTCATGAAAACCGAGAAAGTCTATGATTGTGAGTTTCATGAAAACCGAGAGTGTGCGTGTGTGAGATATTATATATAATATATATAATATATTATATATAACGTTATATATAACATGAACTGAATTGTTTATTGTTTATGTTTCATGTCGAGCATAAATTCCAGAAGCTAAGATGCTGCCACAGCACACAAACGTTATGTGTTTAAACGTTGGAAATCAAAAATGCCATGTCAGGTCGTTCTTTCCTTGTTCAAAAGTGAGATTCAGAAATAGATTGGGATTTTCTGTCCTTAGATAAGAAAACGGAAATTATATTTTACCGTATATGTTATCAGTTAATGATAAATAAAAAAACATATACACTGCTGTTATTATAAAATCCATATGCTCAAGAATGTTCACTGATGGAGAGATCTTCAAATGCCATTTCAAAAAAGATAATGCACTTTTCTTCTTTGCAGATTAGAAATTTGAACATATTCCCTGTGCAAAATGCAGGGAATATTTTCACAGCCTTTGTACCTGATCTAAGGAGATTACCATATTCTCTATTTATTTCTTATTTAAATTGCACTAGAAAACCTAAAGTAAATGAAATGTAACATAATAAAGAAAAGAGAATTTAGACATTTACTTTAAAAGCTTTATTTCTCAAGGGTCAAGCTTCAGTTTCAAGCTACTGTTTTGATGATACATATGTAAATTCTTGGTTAAAACTTGATCATTAGCAATTAAAACAACTTTTTTCTTTTATTTTACAAAAATCTTTAAAATTGTTTTGCCACATCCTTGTCCTTAAAATGGTGTTAACTGATCATTGTGTAAGGTTTTTGTCAGATTTTTGGATAGAAAAGGAGTATATATTATGTGTAGATATGTCCATGTTTATTGTTTCTCTGATCTATCTGTTGTCCACATTAAATAATGATTATTGAATTTCTCACAGCTGTACACAGTAAGGGGGTTCCATAAGGTAAAACAAGTGTAGTCAATCATCGTATGAATAGTTGAAATACACTTTTGGATTTGAAATGATAAAAGCAAGAAATCAGTGAGGTTCACTTCACCGCCCCACCCCACTTTTCCTTTTTTTAATGCTCCCACCTTTAATTGTTAACATTATTGATTAAGTGGTTGAATAAATGAATAATGGAAATATTTACTACTTCTCTTTAAGGAAGGCTGCATATTTTTCATATTTAATGCATCCTTCAAGTTCCCATACAGATTAAACAAGATTCTCCCTGTCATCTTTAGTTTATAGAATGTTGAATGGGACAGCATAGGCTGTAGTGAGAAAGTTTCAGCCAATGTGGAGTATGCTATTAAAATTCTCTCATTTGTTTTTTTTTTTTCCAGAAATACTTGTTGTAATTATTCACCGCATATAACTTTATTGGAAAATATAAACAACCATATGTGAGATATTATATAAGCTTTGTAATCATTCACTATTAACTCTGGGTCAGACTCCCTAGAATTTGAAGAAGGAATTAATAAAATCAACTATAACCTAATAGTAGTAGTAATAGAAATTTTAAAATCCTCTTAAAGTTGCTGCAAAGTGTGACCACCCCCTCTTACACTCAAGTTAAAGGAGACTATTAACAGCCTGTCTTGTCTCTGTGGACAGTGGACCTAAACTATACTCCCCAACTCCAAATTCCTCAAGTTTATTATAGGCCAGCGAGCTCCTGCACGGCTGCAGAGTTATAAGACCGATAAATTTAGGTTGCAAGATATGTTTTTCTCAAGATATAACAAAAGTTGTAATGCTTGATTAACTGCCTTTGTTTCTCGCTTTTGTAACTTGCTTCCTGCCTCACGTAGTTCCCGTCTTAAGATGTTTAAAAGTAAGAAAAACCCTTTGCTCGGAGCTCAGACTTTCTGGACATATGTCCAGCTGGGCCAGTGATCACCTTAACAGACTCTCCTGAACCTTTTTCAGTCTCTCCAGTCTTTGATTGTCTGTAACATTTCTGGGAGCTCGTCTGGGATTGGAGATGGCAGCTTTTCTCTCCTTTGCCTGTGGACTAGAGCCCCAGGACACAGGAAATCTGGGGTCCTTCGTGCCACCACGAGAGTTTCAGCCTGGAAAGAGAACTGCCCTCCCACATTCTGGGGCCTTCCCCCGACAGCACAAATGGAACCGGTGGAAAGGGTTGCAGGACAGTCACAGGAGCAGTGCACAGACATCTGAACCACGGTAAGGTTTGGGTCCTAATGCAAGACCTGTCCCATAAGGACAGAAGGGGAGCTTGATCACCTCCCAGGGCATGATGACTAGTCTGACCCAAGGGGATTGGGACAATGGGAGAGTCCCATGATTCAGACGAAACTCATACCCTAACCGACATCAGATGAGGGTGGGACTCGCAAGTTGGTCAGAAAGGAAAACCATTCCAGGGACAGGGGAGGTGTGTGAAAATGTGTGAAAGAGACACTCGGGAGAGACCAACACAGGGCATGATGTGGGGAGGCACAGATCTCCTAGCGTGGACTGTGTGCTCTGAGACAAGGGTGGAAAAACCAGACCTAGAACACTGTATACAGCCCATAGAACCAGCTCTGGCTGCAGTTAGCTGTAACAGGAATTAAGGCACTTTCCTGGCTAAGCAGCATCCGAACCTCCCATAATAGGACCCAGTCTGGTGGATCCAAGAGTGAAAGTGAGAGTGAAGGCATGCCATGAGGGAGGAAATGGGAGGAAAAGCATCAAAGCCTACTCCACTGGAGTGCATACTGAAAAACTTTTAAAAAGGTTTTAATGGTGATTACAGGATTAAGCTAACTCCACAGAAACCAAGAACCCTTTGTGAGATAAACCAGCTGTCTTTTAATGTAGGGTGGCCAACCGAGGGGACAATAGACAAGGAGATAATTGGCCGAGTGTTTCAGGTGGTCACCGGGCTTGGAGAACAGCTCAGGCGCCCAGATCAGTTCCTGTATATAGACTCCTGGCTAAATGTAATTCAGACCCACCCTCAGTGGCTGCAGACCTGCTTTGAGGCCTACTGTAAGACTCTAGTGGCCTGGACAAAACCAGGAACCACAGAAAAAGACTGCAAGGCATCAGAAAAAGAAAAGGAGTCACAGGAAAAGCAGAAAAAACCTGTCCTACAGGCCCCACCTGAAGAGTTAGCAAGTCCACCCCCCATGCACCAATTTATCCATCCCTGGCAAGGCTTAGACAGGAGGCTGCCCCAGCTGCCTCCAGAGGCTCAGACTCAGAAGAAAGCATCCCTCAGGCAGCACCACACAGAGAGAAGTCAGAGCCATTGCCTGAAAAGCCAAAGGAGGAATTCCAGGGGGATGAGGTTGGCCGCCTCAGGTCGAGTCGTGCCCGAGCAATGCAGATGCCCCTCTGAGAAACATGGGGACACATTTATTTGAATGCACAGAATAAAGTCTAAGGGGGAGAATGGCGCTTCATTTATCAGCCCTTCTCTACTACTGATCTCTGAAATTGGAGACAACATACTCCCTCCTATACAGAAAAGCCTCAGACTCTTATAGATCTAATGCAGCCCATTTTCCTAACTCACAATCCTACCTGGGCTGATTGCAAACAACTCTGTCATTATTTAATATGGTAGAGCACCGAAGAGTTATACAAGCCACTTTCCAGAGGCTAGAGAACAATGCGCCTGCAGGCACAGGAGATATCAAGCAGTATGCCCAACGAGTACTCCTGATAGAGGCTGACCCAGGCTGAGACCCTAACCAGGCTCAAGGGCTACAAAGTTTGCAGCGGTATTGAGAGGCACTCCTAAATGGAATAAAGGTTGGAAGGAAAAAGGCCACCAATATCAGAAAGGTCTGAGGTCAGCCAGAGGCCAGATGAAAGTCCCAGTGAATTTTACAAGAGACTCTGCCAGGCTTACCGGCTTTATTTGCCATTTGACCCTGAGGCTGCTGAAAAACAGTACATGGTAAATATGGCATTTGTAGGGCAGGCCCAGGGAAATACTAGGCATAAATTGCAGAAATTAGAAGCTCCACAGGCGTGAGTGCTACTCACTTATTAAACTGGCTACGAAGGTGTACATTAACCAAGATCAGGAGGCAAAGAAGGAAGCTAATTGGAAGCTTAAGTAAAGGCAGATTTGCTAGCAGCAGCCCGCACAGGAAGGGATACTTACTTTGCAAGGAGGTGTGGGTGCATTCGTGATAAAGGCCAGTCTGGACAGGGATATAAGAGCTGGCCGAGGCTAGAAAAAGATTAATGTGCATGGTGCAAAAGGAAAGGACTCTGAAAGGATGAATGTAAGGAGAATAAGGAAAATGGTCAGGACCATAGTATAAGAAAGCCACCGGCCAAGAGCTACTGCACCTGGGAAAAACCCAAAACCTTCTGGGCCTGCTGTGGACGGCAGGATATAAAGTGTCAGGAAAAAAGGCTCAAATCTGCTTTAAAAGTGTCCAGTATTTAGGCTTCTGTATAAGCCAAAGGAAAAGATGGCTCAGTGGTGAATGAAAGCAGGCTGTTTGTGCGCTTCCTACTCCAACCGCCCTGCGCCAGATAAGAAAGTTCCTAGAGGCAGCAGGGTTCTTCTGCATTTGGACCCTAAATTTCTTGCTCATGGCTAAGCCATTATATGAAGCCACAAAGAAGGGCAAAAGGAACCTCTCCTATGGGGAAAAGAGCAGGACATGGCCTTCAAAGAAATCAAGAAGACTTTGATCCAGGCCCCAGCATTAGGATTGCCAGACATGGCAAAGCCTTTTTACCTGTATGTTCGTGAAAGTAAAGGAATCTTGGTACAAATACTAGGGTCATGGCATTGGCACATGGCTTATTATTCCAATTAACTAGACTTGGTGGCTATGGGATGGCCACCCTGTTTCAAGGCATTGGCAGCCACTGCCCTGTTAGCAGAAGGTGCAAACAAGCTCAAATTAGGACAAAGGTTGATAATTCGGGTGCCCCAAACGGTCATCACCCCGATGGAGCAGAGGGGACATTGCTGGTTTTTCTAATCCTAGGATGTTAAGATATCAAGGGCTTTTGTGTGAAAGCCCGTGCATAACCTTGGATATTGTGAATACTCTGAATCCAGCCACACTGCTGCCAATAGAATGGGTAGAGCATGGAAAGTCCCCGTTGTTTGGCTCAGGGTATGACAGTTGTGTGGAAATAGTGGATGAGGTTTTCTCAAGCTGAAAAGACTTAAATGACCAGCCCTTGAAAGAACAGAAAACCAAACACCGCATGTTCTCACTCATAGGTGGGAACTGAACAATGAGATCACTTGGACTCGGGAAGGGGGACATCACACACCGGGGCCTATCATGGGCCACGGGGGGGGGGGGCGGAGGGATTGCATTGGGAGTTATGCCTGATATAAATGATGAGTTGATGGGTGCTGACTAGTTGATGGGTGCAGCACACCAACATGGCACAAGTATACATATGTAACAAACCTGCACATTATGCACATGTACCTAGAACTTAAAGTATAATAATAATAAAAAAATAAATAAATAAATAAATAAAGACCCAGATGTCAAATACTTTACTGCTGGGAGCAGCTTCGTATCTGAAAGTGTCAGACGGGCTGGATATGCAGTGGTAACACTGAACTCAGTATCTGAAGCCCACCCTCTGACAGTCGGAACTTTGACCCAAATTGCTGAGCTAATAACTCTCACTAGAGCATTGCTCTTAGCAAAAGGACAATCAGTAAACATCTATACTGACTCAAGATATGTTTTTGCTACTTTGCATGCCCATGGAGCCATATATAAAGAAAGAGGGTCATTAACTACTGAAGGAAAGGAAATGAAAAATCAAAAGGAAATAGAGCAGCTCTTAGAAACCGTACGGGCTCCAAAAGAAGGTAGGAGTCATCTATTGTAAAGGGCATCAGACAGAAGAAGGTGATAAGGCTAGAGGAAACAGAAAGATGGACAGAGAAGCCAAAAGAGCTGCAATGACAGAGGTAACTAAGAAAGAAGAGGAAACCCTTACCATGCCTTTACTGGAGCTTCCCCTTATAGAACCCCCAACTACTCCTCTACTGAAAAAGTTTGGTTTGAGCAGCAGAGTGGAAGTTAGTGACTTGAGCAGGAGGGTGGAAGTTACCAGAAAGGAGGTTGGTGGAAGTTCTCCGATGGGAGACTAGCCATCCCAGAAACAATAGATGCCCCCTGCCCCACCCCAGTTCTTAAAGCAGCTTCATCAAGGATCGCATACGGGGAAAATTGCATTAGAGACTCTTGTAGGATGGCATTTCTATGTCTAATTGGCCATCACTCGAACCATTTGTGAGCCACTGCAGGGGCCAACACAGCCCCCAGGCATTCAAGAAACTGAAGCTACACCTTGTGAAAACCTGCTTGTGGACTTTATCGGGCTGCCTGGAGCTGGAGGCTACTGGTACATGCTAATGTTTGTCTGCACTTTCTCAGGGTGGGTTGAGGCATTTCCCACCAGGACAGAGAAAGCTCGGGAAGTAACCAGGATCTTACTAAAGGATATTATTCCTAGATTTGGACTACGTCTAACTTTAGAATCTGACAATGGTCCAGGATTTGTGGCAGAAAATAGTACAACAGCTAATGCAGATGTTAAAAATCAAATGGAAACTGCATACAGCTTATCGCCCACAGAGTTCTGGAAAAGTTGAAAAAATGAACCGGACATTCAAACAGCTGTTAAAGAAGTTTTGCCAAGAAACTTATCTAAGGTGGGATCAGGTGCTGCCCATGGTCCTTCTCTGAGTCAGGTGCATCCCTGCTAAACTAACTGGGTATTCACCCTATGAGATAGTGTTTGGCCAACCACCCGCAATCATAACTCAGATAAAAGGTGATTAGAGCGAGACTCTGTCTCAAAAAAAAAAAGAAAAGAAAAGAAAAAAAGAAATTGAGGAATTAACCATAAGAAGGAAAATGCAAGCCTTAGGTGATGCCATGCAGGAAATACAAGGGTAGGTAAGAAAAAGAATACCTGCCTGTTAGCCTCACAGATGCAGTACATCCCTTCCAACCTGAAGATTGTGTCTAGGTCAAATGATGAAACCTAACCACTTTAGGGCCTTTATGGGATAGTCCCCATTTTGTGATCTTGTCTACCACCACTGCTGTTAAAGTTGCAGATATCACACCTTGGGTTCATCATAGCCAGCTGAAACCAGCAGCAGCCACTGCCCAGGACCAGTGGACCAGTCAACAAAATCCAGACCACCCAACACGGCTGATTTGGTAGTGAAACCAAGCCGCTAACAAGGTCAGCTGCCCTGCTCCAATCACACCAGAAGCTGGTTGGTCCACGCACAACTGAAGCTTGAGAAAACATCAAGCCCTGCTCTAGTCACACAACCAGAAGCTGAGTAGTCTACTCACAGCCAAAGCCTGAGGAAGTCAATGATAGATAAGTAAATGTGGATTGAATTTACATACATAGTTATACTCCTACTTGTACTGATTATTTTGCTGTCATGTTATCTTTGCAAATACTGCCAAGCTTGTTGCCCAGAAGGGTGCCCATGCATAGTATAAGTTTAATCATATTAGTAATACTGAAGCCACTGACACTTTCACCTATGGTTATAAAAGGGGAGCAGGATGACTGTCATCACTGTATAATAGAAGCCTGGTCCAGAAAAGGTGTAGTGTTCTGACAAGACCAAGTTCTTCTAATACTTTGCCTTTTATTATAGTAAGTAACCTCGTATTTCTTTAAAATAGTTCTTACATTCATTTTATTCATCTCACTAGCTGTACTGTATTCATCCGTCCAGCAAATGTTTGTTAAACACACAATTTATGCTCAATTTTAATAAACACTGTAGAGAATTTGCTCCCTTAACCCCCAACAAAAATTATTTCATTGATTCTGCCCTTAACAAGCTGGGGAAAGAAGTATCTTACAAACATTTTGAAAAAAATATATAAGTATATAATCATACTGTAATTAAATGTAATCAACTGTCAAACATGTAATAAAAACAAGTAGTGAGAAAGAAGAGAAGGTGAGATTAATATTAGCTAGACTTGTTAGACAAAGGATATTGGGAAAGATTGTACTTGACCAGGGCATGAAGAACAGGTAGGTTTTTTAGTTCTTCAAGAACTAAAGGGTATTTTGTCTGAGAATAAAATAATGTATTAGTAATACTTGTTGGACAATTTTATAAATCAAGTGAATAAACCTACTACCATAAAATACATAATATTACAATTTTAAAAGTACCTTCTATATATTAAACCTGAAATATATTGCTTTGTTAAATTTTACTTTTCATACTGTTTCAATCCAAATGAATAAACAGTTGAGTACCTATAGGTGTAGGCCCTGCTAGATAGTCTAGCCACAAATATGAATGTGTCATGATCCTCTGATCCCCAAGGAACTCAGCATTGTGAGAAATAAGGGTAAATATATTATACATGTAAAAATAGAAGATGATGAAAGCTTGGAAGTAATACAGAGGAAGTAAGATAATTGTGTGAGAAAGTTTCAGAAGACTTCACAAATAATTGACACTGGAACAGTGTTTTGAAAGATGAATAAAAGTTCTATAAGTCAAAAAAAGAAGGAAAATTCAATTAGAGGGAATAATTTAGTTATTACATTTCCCACTCTAGTGAACTTCATCCATTTTTGTCCATAGTTACCTTAATATATTTTGACTCAAACATTTTCTGATAAAATTACTTACATTGATTCTTTTTCTCATTTTCAAGTGGAAATAGTAGAGACATTACCTGCTGACAAAATAATATATGAATGAAAGAGTAGACCATAAGATTGATAGATACATATATTATAATACATGTATACATCTTTTTGTGGAAGAAGAATGCAGAAATGGGAATAGGTTTTGTTTTGTTTGGTTGTTTTTTTCCAATTTTTATTTTAGATTCAGGAGGTACATGTACAATTTTCTCACATGGGGATATTGTGTGATGCTGAGGTTTAGGGTATGATGATGTTGGTAGTTTGATAGGAATAGCATTGAATCTGCAAATTGCTTTAGGTAGTATGGCCATTTTAATGGTATCAATTTTTCCAATCCATGAGCATGGAATGTTTATCCATTTGCGTGTGTCATTTATAATTTCTTTTAGCAGTGTTGTGTGGTTCTCTTTTCACCTCCTTGGTTAGATATATTCCAGATATTTTATTCTGTGTGTTTGTGTCTATTGTATGTAGGATTGCATTATTGGTTTGGCTCTAAGCTTGAATGTCAGTGGTGTAGAGACATGCTACTGATTTTTGTACAGTGATTTTGTATCCTGAAAATTTACTGAAGTCAGGAATATGTTTAAAATGAAGACTTCTTGAAAAAGAATACTAGAGAAAAAAGAGTATGCTCAAAGCTCTGCATGAGTTTTAGGCATTTTATAGTAAATGCAACGTGTTTTAAAAAGTTTTTGTGTGTTCAGATATTAAACTACTTGCAAGAATATACTTTTGTAATGTCATGATTAATGAATACTTCAAAAGTAATATACAAATTTTTCTTTAATACTTTCAAAAATAATACCCCCTAAAATAAATTATTAATGGTACAGTTTTACATCAAATGACCCTGTAATGTAGACCGTGTAAAGTAGAATAGAGCAGAATGGATTTAAATTCAATCATAGGAATATGAGTAGCTGTACATTCCAACACCCCTTTGCTAACAGATCCAACTATTTGAATATATTGTGATGGGGCACCTTATAACTCTGACAACATCATTGACTTCACAAACCAGCTCTACTCTTTGAGCTCTTTAAATGTGATTGTCTATTTTGGAGACCTGAGGAACATAGAGCATCTAAATGTACACAAAGATTCATTAGGTCTAATTTGATGCTGCTCTCCATAATAATAATGATAAAAATTATGTCTTCTGCATTGAATCCTAAATAGTGTTTTCCAGATGCAATTACTGTGTAATTTTAATTATAAAAATCCTTGAGGTAGGTACTGTTATTATCCCTGCTTAAGGTAAAGTAGCAGAGGGTTTAGGAATAAAACTTCTCTAAGATCACTGCTGGAAAGTTGCAAAACTGAGAACTGAATTGAGGTCTGTTTGAGTCAATGATCACACCCTGAGCTATACAGGCCATTAAGACTGGATCTCTCAGCACAGTATAAATCTTGGTGGGAGGAAAGGTTGAAGAGCATGAATCCAACCTGGCCTTCTGAGAAACCCTACAAATTTGAGAAGCACATAATCCCAGACTGCCTTGTTATGTCTCCCTTTTTACCCCAGAACAACTGCTTTATAAATAAGTCACAGTCCAAAAATGTCCATGATAATTAGGCCTTGATTTCCTATACATCCGGTTTTAATATTGTGCCGTATTTTGTTTTAATTCCCATTTCCTGCAGATTCTGGCTTACTATATTTATAAGAACACTAAACCTGATAGTGAACAGAATGAAGATCATGCACAAAGTCCATATGGTAACAAAATGTACCATCACATCTTCACCTTCTCTTTTTGCTCTTTCCTTCTTTCTTTCCATCATCTCTTATTTTCTTCCAAACTCCAGTTTCTTGCTTTCGTTTTTAACTATATACTTCAAATTTATAAGCCATACACCACAGCAAATTTTTATATGTGTTAATTTATTTCATTTCTGATAATTTGTTATATTTTGTTAGGCATTAAAAACTACATTAGAAAATGTTGATCCATGGATCAAATGTTGATAGAGAAGGATGGGAGGGGCAAAAAGGGATTTCTAGATCTTTGAAAATGATAGAGATGGCTGTATTGCCTGATAACTTCTAGACTCTCATTAAATATTTTATAAACTGTCTAAAGGAATATCCCATAAAAGATCAAACCAAAAAAGCTCATATTTTTAATAATTTTAATTACATGATTATAGACATCATGTAGAAATATAGATATCTATATGTCCTTCTAAAACAATATGTATTTTCATGATTAGAAAATAGCATCAGTGAAACTCTACTCTCTAGTTTAGTACCTAGTAGTTGAATCTTTTTAAACAATTTGAAAAACTTCATGATGAACTCTGGTGAGTTGTAGGAAATATATGGAAATAAAAAGTCTTTGTTATATAACCCTTAAACCTTTCAGGACTGGAAAGTTTGTTATGCTGGATTGTTAAATAGCCTATATTGAGTCTCTGATAATTCAAAACTGATCAAGATTTTAAAAGAGAATACTGCATGAAGTCAAAGTTAAGGCTATGCCCAAAACACAGCTTTCTTCCCTCTCATTTTGTGGGTGTTACTTACTATTATAGCCTCTCTGTGTTTGGGCTGTAATACCTCCTGAGAATAAAGAGCTTCATAATATAATACCTTAGTATCACCATAATTTATTTTATTTATGTAAATAAATTGCAAGCTCCAGGAAATACCGAGTAGTTCTAATATTGCAGCACTAGGTGAATGAGGTCACAATATCCTCTTTTTATTTTATAGATGCTAATCTTCACCCAGATTTTCTATTAATTGTCAACTTCTATGGCAGCTCTCAGTTCTGTTAAGCATAATTCAAAATTATAAAAACTTTCTGACCTATATCATATCCCCCCCCAAACCCGGTACCATGGTTTCTGTGCTTCCCAAAGCAAACAGTTTCTCACATAGTCAACTTACCCTTTTTTGTTTGCTTGTTCCGTGAGAGAGTTTCTCTCTCTGTTGCCCAGGCTGGAGGGCAGTGGCATGATCTCGGCTCACTGCAACCTCCACCTCCCGGGTTCAAGCAATTTTCCTGCCTCAGTCTCTCGAGTACTGGGATTACAGGCACCCGCCACCGTGCCTAGCTAGTTTTTGTATTTTTAGTAGAGACGAGATTTCACCATGTTAGCCAGGCTGTTCTCAAACTCCTGACCTCATGATCTACCTGCCTCAGCCTCCCAAAGGCTGAGATTACAGGCTGGAGCCACTGAGCCCGACCTAGTCAACCTAGTCTTATTGGAAAGTTCTGTGGTTTGAATGTGTCCCCCAAAAGTTCATGTGTTCAAAACCTAATCCATGGTGCAAAAATGTTAAGAGGTGGGGCCTAATAGGAGGTGATTGAGTCATGAGGGCAGAGCTTCTGTGGATGGATGGATTAATGTTGTTGTCTCAGGAGTGGGGGAGTTATAAAGTGAGTTTGGCTCCTGGTGTCTCTTTAGCATGTGCTTGCTTGCCCTTTTACCCTTCTGCCATGAGATAATGAAGCAAGGAGTCCTTCATCTGATGCAGCTTCCCAATCTTAGACTTCTCTTCCTCCAGAACTTTGAGCTAAGTAAATGTCTTTTCTTTCTAAATTACCCAGTCTTTGGTATTCTGTTATAGTAACAGAAAATGGACTAACGAAGGTTAAGGAAGACCTCAAAATCCACTATTATTTTTAGGGCAATACCCTCTGCTTTTTAGCATAAAAAACTGATCGTATTAGTTTTAAGAAAGAAGTAAGGAGCTTGCCCTGGCAGATTGGTATAAGCAATATTTTGCGGCCATGATTTCACTTAGTTATCTTAAAATAATGATGCTTAAGTAGTGACTTTCTCGGGTCAGGCTTTAGATCCCAGATGAAACTATTAAGTATATGTTTGTTTGTACATGTCAGTCCCAAGCCTGACCCTCCCTTGGTCCGCAAAGAAAGTAGTTTCTGTATCCATGAGAAACAATAAGCACTAAGGACTTTGCCCCTAGTGTTCAGACTTACTATGTTATCTGTGTTTATTTTACCTTATGATTGGAATCTCATTGTGAGTATCTCCATTACCTTGTTTTTCATTCATTGCCTCTCTTAGTTTCTGTAATAAAGAACTATGGCATAGTAAACAAACTGTCTAAAGGAATATTCCACATAAAAGGGCAAGCTAGGTAGAAAAAACCTGGCCAATAATAGTGTATTTCTGTTACATAAGAACATCAGTTTGCATATGTTTTTCCAAGGTGTAATCAGAATTTGAAGTTCTTACTGTAAACCAGATACAGACTACTTTTACAGATTGTTTTTTTAAATGTGAGGGCTACAGAATCTCCATCCTAATCTGATTGCACTGAATGATTGCTGACCTGCATCTTTCTAGGGTGAAGTTCCCAGGAGACAAGCGAAAGACCCTTGGTTATGGCCACTTCTAAGGTCCTTTTCTCTGCTACCTCCAAGTTGAGGAAGGAACATATACCCTGAAATTGTTCAAGAGCTACAGCAGGCTGCCCAGGAGTTCCAAGCCACAATCTCCAGCCAGCAGTCAAAGGGGACAGAAGCCCACAATTTCAGAGCATTGAGAGGGCACACAGCTGCAACTATGAGGAAAGAAAGGGGAGCCACACAACCAAGCAAGAGTCTACCAACAGACCAGTGTACCTAAGCTCCCCCTAATGGATCACATCCCAAAGCTCCAACTCCAAATATACCTCGCTAACATACCCCACTGTGAAACCAAAGACAACAAGTCAATGAGAGTCAAATAAAGACCCTACAAAAAGCATTGACTCTGTGAAAACATCCAGAAAAAAAAGACTATTGACTGTACTCAATCTATGCTTCAGTTAAAGGAACACCCACATGGAGAGGTGAGAAAGAACCAATGTAAGAACTCTAGTAATGCAAATGGCCAGAGTGTGGTATCACCTCCAAGCAACTGCACCAGTTCTCCAACAAGAGTTCTTAACTAGGCTGAGCTGGCTGAAATGAGAAAAATAGAATTCAGAATATGGATAGAAATGAAGATCAAAATTCAGGAGAACAGCAAAACTCAATCCAAGGAAACTAAGAATCACAATAAAATGATACAGGAGCTGAAGGACAAATTAGCCAATATAAAAAAGAACCTAATGAATCTGACAAAGCTGAAAAACACAATAAAAGTATTTCACAATGCAATCACAAGTATTAACTACAGAATAGACCAAGCTGAGGAAAGAATCTCAGAACGTGAAGACTGGTTCTCTGAAATAAGACCCTTAGGCAAAAATAAATAAGAATGAAGAGGAATGAGCAAAACCTCTGAGAATTATGGGATTATGTAAACAGACTAAATCTATGAATCACTGGCATTGTTGAAAGGGAGGGGAGAAAGCAAACAACTTGCAAAATATATTTTAGAATATCGTCTATGAAAAATTTTCCAAACTTGCTGGAGACGCCAACAGTCAAATTCAGGAAATACAGAGAACCCCTGCAAGATTCTACACAAGATCATCTCCAATATATGTAATTATCAGATTTTCCAAGGTTGAAATGAAAGAAAGAATGTTAAAGGCAGCTATAGAAAAAGGACAGGTCACTTACAAAGGGAACCACATCAGGCTAACGTTGACCTGTCAGCAGAAACCCTGCAAGCCAGAAAAGATTGGGGACCTACATTCAGCATTCTTAAATAAAATAATTTCTGACTAATAATTTTATATCCAGCCAAATTAAGCTTCCTAAGTGAAGGAGAAATAAGATCCTTTTCAGGTAAGCAAACATTCAAGGAGTTTGCTTTACAAGAGATTTTGGAAAGGACACTAAATATAGAAAGGAAAGATCACTACCAGCTAATACAAAAACATACTTAAATACACAGAACAGTGACACTATAAAGCAACCACACAAACCAGAATAACCAGCTAACAACACAATGATAGGATCGAATTTACACATATCTACACTAAGCTTGAATGTAAGTAGTCTAAATGCCCCAGTTAAAAGGCACAGCGTGGCAAGTTGGGTAAAAAAGCAAGACCCAATGGTACACTGTCTTCCAGAGATCCATCTCACATGTAATGACACCCATAGGCTCAAAGTAAAGTGATGGAGAGAAATCTACCAGCAAATCAAAAACAGAAAAAAAGCAGGAGTTGCAATCCTAATTTCAGACAAAACAAGAGTTTAAATGAACAAAGATCAATGAAAGCATTACATAATGGTAAAGGGATTAATTCAACAAGAAGACCTAACTATCCTAAATATATATGCACCTAACACAGGAGCAGCTAGATTCATAAAGGAAGTTCTTAGAGAGACGTAGACTACCACATAATAATAATGACAGATTTAAAGACCCCACTGACAGTATTAGACAGATCATCAAGCCAGAAAATTAACAAAGATGTTCAGAACCTGAACTCAACCTTGGAACAAATGGATCTGATAGACCTGTACAGAACTCTCCACCAAACAACAACAGAATGTACATTCGTCTTATTGCCTCTTGGCACATATTCTAAAATCTACCACATAATTGAACATAAAACAATCCTCAGCAAACGCAAAGGAACTGAAATGCAAATGTGTTGTGTGAATTACACTAAACACATTATAAGACCACAAAATAAAAATAGAAGTCAAGACTAGGAAAATTGCTCAAAACCATGCAATTACATCAAAATTAACAATATGCTCCTGAATAACTTTAGGATAAATAATGAAATTAAGGAAGAAATCAAGAAGTTATTTGAAACTAATGAGAATAAAGACCCAAGATACCAAAATCTCCAGGATATGGCTAAAGTAGTGCTAAGAGGGAAATTCATATTTCTAAATGCCCAAACAGTTAGAAAGATCTTTAATTAATAACCTAACATCACAACTGAAAGAATTAGAGAAGCAATAACATATCAACCTCAAATCCAGCAGAACACAAGAAATAAACAAAATCAGAGATAAACTGAGGGAAAAATGAGACATGAAAAACGGTTCTGAAGATCAATAAATCCAGGAGTTGATTTTCTGAAAAAATTAATAAGATAGGCTGCTAGCTAGACTAATAAAGAAGAGAGAAGATCCAAACAAACAGAATTAGAAATGATGAAGGGGATGTTAATACTGACCCCACAGAAATAAAAATAACCATCAAAAACTACTGTGAACACCTCTACGCACACAAAATAGAAAACCTAGAAGAGGTAGATAAATTCCTGGACTCATAAACCCTCCCAAGACTGATCCAGGAAAAAACAGATTCCCAGAACAGAACAATAATGAGCTCCATAATTGAATCAATAATAGCCTACCAACCAAAAGAAGCCCAGGACCAGAAGGATGCATAACCAAATTCTTCCAGACATACAAATAAGAGCTGGTACAATTTCTACTGAAACTATTCCAAAAAATTGAGGAGGAGGGACTCATGTGTAGCTTTATTCTATGAGACAAGTCTCATCCTAATACCAACACCTGTCAGAGATCCAGCAAAAAAAGAAAACTCTGTGCCAGTATCTTTGATGAACACTGATGCAAAAATTCTCAACAAAATATTCTCAAACCAAATCCAGCAGCACATCAAAAAGCTCATTCACCATAATCAAGTTGGTTGCATTCCCAGGATGCAAGGTTGGTTCAACATATGCAAATCAATAAATGTGATTCTTCATATAAACAGCTGAGGGTTTATGAGGCCAACATCATCCTGATACCAAAGCCTGGCAGAGATACAACAAAGAAAGAGAATTTTAGACCAATATCCTTGATGAACATCGATGCAAAAATCCTCAATAAAATACTGGCAAACCGAATCCAACAGCACATCAAAAAGCTTATCCACCATGATCAAGTGGGCTTCATCCCTGGGATGCAAGTCTGGCTCAACATATGCAAATCAATAAACGTAATCCAGCATAAACAGAACCAAAGACAAAAACCACATGATTATCTCAATAGATGCAGAAAAGGCGTTCGATAAAATTCAACAGCCCTTCATGCTAAAAACTCAATAAATTCGGTATTGATGAAGCGTGTCTCAAAATAATAGCTATTTGTGACAAACCAAACCACAGCCAATATCATACCGAATGGGCAAAAACTGGAAGCATTCCCTTTGAAAACTGGCACAAGACAAGGATGCCCTCTCTCACCAC
>NW_012116032.1:3151367-3170882 GCF_000951035.1 Colobus angolensis palliatus | reverse complement strand
TAAACTAAAGAGCTTCTGCACAGCAAAAGAAGCTACCATCAGAGTGAACAGGCAACCTACACAATGGGAGAAAATTTTTGCAATCTACTCATCAGACAAAGGGCTAATATCTAGAACCTATAAAGAACTCAATCAAATTTACAAGGAAAACAACAAACAACCCTATCAAAAAGTGGGCAAAGTATTTGAACAGACACTTCTCAAAAGAAGGCATTCATACAGCCAACAGACACATGAAAAAATGCTCAACATCCCTCGCCATCAGAGAAATGCAAATCAAAACCACAATGAGATACCATCTCACACTAGTTAGAATGGCAATCATTAAAAAATCAGGAAACAACAGGAGCTGGAGAGGATGTGGAGAAATAGGAACACTTTTACACTATTGGTGGGACTGTAAACTAGTTCAACCATTGTGGAAAACAGTGTGGTGATTCCTCAAGGATCTTGAACTAGAAATACCATTTGACCCAGCCATCCCATTACTGAGTATATACCCAAAGGATTATAAGTCATGCTGCTCTAAAGACACATGCACACGTATGTTTATTGCAGCATTATTCACAATAGCAAAGACTTGGAATCAACCCAAATGTCCATCAGTGACAGACTGGATTAAGAAAATGTGGCACATATACACCACAGAATACTATGTAGCCAGAGAAAAGGATGAATTTGTGTCCTTTGTAGGGACATGGATGCAGCTGGAAACCATCATTCTCAGCAAACTATCACAAGAACAGAAAACCAAACACTGCATGTTCTCACTCATAGGTGGGAACTGAACATTAAGATCATTTGGACACAGGAAGGGGAACATCACACACCAGGGCCTATTATGGGGAGGGGGGAGGGGCAAGGGATGGCATTGGGAGTTATATCTGATGTAAAGGATGAGTTGATGGGTGCTGATGAGTTGATGGGTGCTGATGAGTTGATGGGTGCAGCACACCAACATGGCACAAGTATTAAATAAAGTAAATAAAAATCATCCTTTTTGGTTTGTTTTTTTGTTGTTTTGTTTTTTGTTTTTGTTTTTGTTTTTTTTCACAGTCTCACTCTGTCTGTTGCCCAGGCTGGAGTGCGCAGTGGCATGATCTTAGCTCACTGCAACCTCGGCCTCCCGAGTTCAAGCGATTCTCCTGCCTCAGCCTCCCAAGTAGCTAGGACTACAGATGCACACCACCACTCCCAGCTAATTTTTGTATGTTTAATAGAGATGGGGTTTCACTATGTTGGCTAGGATGGGCTCGAACTCCTGACCTCAGGTGATCCGCCCACCTCAGCCTCCAAAAGTGCTGGGATTACAGGTGTGAGCCACCACACCCTGCCTGAAAAGCATCCAGTTTTAAAAGAATAGGAATCTATTTTCTGTTTCCTCTTTTCTCCTTAAGTCCACCCTTCTTAAGTATTTCTTAACATTTTCTACTTTTCTTCACACACACTTCCTGGTAGTTTTCCTAGAAGGGAATCATCTCCACACACAAGTTCTCATCCCACCCATCACACTTACAACATACTTTATTGAAACTGATTTTTCTTATTATCTCTGTCCTCTAACATGCCTCCCGTTATATCTGGCTAGCTCACAGAGACAGCTATCTCTAGTTAAAAGAGCTTTGGAATTTTACAGTGGTACTGTCCCTTACTAAGTATGTGCAAACTTAAGTATATCACATGCAGCCATTGCCTCAGTTTTCCAACTTGCAAAATGGCTACAGGATTTCCATTTCACAGGGGTATTGTAAAGATTAAATGAAGTAGCTCATATATGAGAATATTCTAAAGTATCTGGTATATTATGGATGTAAGTCACCAGATTCCACTTCTGAGAATACTTTGCAGGACAGCCCGTACACTAGCTGTCCCCAACCTTTTTGGCACCAGGAATCAGTTTCCTGGAAGACAATTTTTCCATGGACAGGGGCTGGGGGGGTGGAGGATAGTTCTGGGATGAAACTGTTCAACCTCAGATCATCAGGCATTAGTTAGATTCTCATAAGGAGTATGCAACCCAGATCCCTCGCATGTACAGTTCACAATAGGGTTCCTGCTCCTATGAGAATCTAATACTGCTTCTCATCTGACAGGAGGCAGAGCTCAGCAGGTAATGCTGCCTATTTAAATGTGTCATAATAGACCCCATATTTTTCATTAGGCCTGCTGCTGTCATATTCCAAGATACACTCCTACATGATAAACTTCATAATATAAAATAATTGCCTAGGTTTTAGAAGCCATATAGATTACACAGATCCACAATTGCGTATCTGAGCATGGACTTGGCCCACACATTGGTAGCAACAACAAAAACATTATAGATTATATAATCATCGTAGTTGTCGTAGCCCTTCACAAGTTAAGTAGTTTGCTCTGCCGTGTAAATGTGTTAATTACCGAAGTAATTAGAAAGCCATAAAGTTATT
Organism: Colobus angolensis palliatus; assembly: GCF_000951035.1. Classification (NCBI taxonomy): domain Eukaryota; kingdom Metazoa; phylum Chordata; class Mammalia; order Primates; family Cercopithecidae; genus Colobus; species Colobus angolensis. The sequence goes on along the minus strand of NW_012116032.1, from coordinate 3,168,453 downwards.
TAGAACTTTAGATATTCACTTAGAAGTCATACAAGTAAAATTTATGAAAATTACCCCGGAGGAGGAGTAGTGTAGTTTTCTTAACAACATAGTTGGATTTGATTTTATCTACACTTAAAAGAAGGGAAATCAGTCCACAAAGAAAGTTAGTATCAGTGAGTATGCCTCCCAGATGTGGAGCTACTCTTCTTTTTAACTTACATATATGACAATAACAGGCAAATATAAAATAGTGAAGGATGACCAGATATTTTGAAAGTATAACTGACATAGGATCTTGGTGTATTATGTTTATATTAATTTGATGAATATTTATTGTACTCCAGTGTAAAATGTTTCCATAACAGATTGTTTGCCTTTGGCCTGTTGCATTTTCCTACTTCATTTTTCCAAAAAAAACAAAAAAGTTATTTTAACTTTCCTGTTTATATTGTAATTTAACACACACACACATACACACATGCACATATATATATAACACAGCACGTCACTCTGGGCATAGATGTATTTTTAATCACAAGGACCCTAAGTTTGTGCCTTGTCTACACATTACTTCTCTTAATATGGTAGAAATGTATGAAGAGTTGGAAACTATACTAAATTGAACATTTCTGAAAAACTGCATCTTACTCTGACTTTTGCCAAGGAAGATGTTTAGCACATGCTTATTTATTGACTTGATCTGGCCTGGAAGATAAGCACCCTCTCTCTGCGTTCTCTCTACTTGTACAATTTTAGAAAAAAAACATTTCTTCTTTTTGAGTCTTTTTCTCCATTCGATTAATGAACAATTTATGGATTTTCTCTATTTGCTATGAGTAGCCCTATTTTGCAATTGTATACTGACTCTGCTAAAATTGACATCAAGAATCTCTGTGTTTTCCAATTATTCACCCCAAAGCTAGTTTCTGCTCAACACATACTTACACACATGTAGACACATTTATATTTTGGCATCCTTCCTTTCATGGTAGAAAATATTATAAAAATACTCTCTTGCCCTTTTTTAAAAACCTCTTTAATTATTTTTTTAAGTTTACCAGTTAAATTGTCACTGAATGAGATTTCACATATGAAGTCCAAACACATTGCCTTGCACGTAAAACTCCATAAGTTGTGATTATTATTATTATTAGCACTCACCTATTTTAGGAAAAAATAAAATAATCCAGAGGAAATGAAGAATCACAAATTTAGAACTTTACTATCTTCCTTTATATGTATATAATTAAATAATATCCATGTTTAGAAAGGCAAATATCTGCTCAGTTACTTCTCAACAGCCATTTCAGGTGGTGAGAACTACTCAAGAAAGAAATATGAAGATTTACTGTCGATCCTGATGACTTGAAATACCTGAGCTACATCAAGACTTTTACACCAAAGCAGAATAGAATGAGGAAATACATAATAACTGCTTTTAAGAAATAGACAACCAATTTATTAAGCATTTATTTTGCAGACACTGTTTTATTGCAATAGTAGTTTTTACCTGAATTAGGTTAGTATGTGGATAAAATCTGGACACTTTCTTCTGTTGCACTGGTATCTTTGCTTGTCTTGTACCTGTATTACATTGTTTTAATCACTTTAGCCTCATCATTTTTCTTTTCTTCTTAATACAGTTTGATTACACAAAGTGTAAAGAATTATCATCATTATGTTATCATTATTTCTTGTGTGTATATGGATGCATTCTCTTATTTGATGATATCATGCAAGGTACTGGTCCCCCAGGGAAGACCAAATAGCTTTGAAAGCCTTGTCTCAGGAGTCGTTTGTAGAATCATTGAAGGCAGTCTGATGATAAATCTCACTTGTATTTTATAAAGAAATAGTAGTCTAGGCCAAAGTTTGCCTTATTGGCTCAGAGAATACGAGATAATTAAAAGCAGGTGTGGAATTGAAGTAAGAGGCTGTGTTTCCTGGCCAATGATGTTACCCAACAAATAACATCATGTATACAAATCAAATACAAAAATTTAATTTATCTTTTATAATTGTTATTTCAATTGTAAATAGAAGTCAGGAACATCTGGAGGCATTTCACACTGAAATCATAACTCTGCTGATATGTTCATAATAATAGTTATTTAATCTCTATAACACAATGGATGTAGAAAGCCAAAAAAAAAAGAGGGATAAAAAAATTACGCAATGGGTTTGAAGCATCATTCCTTAAGTTTTGTAGATAGGAATGCACAGCTATTGGTAAAAGTGCTATATATAATATATATAGCATGTGTATTATATATGACATATATGTGTGTGAAAGAATTTTGAAAGTATGTAATACACACACACACATGCACACACACACTGGATTAGCAGCATTCCATTCTTTTCCTTTCTCATTTTGTAATCTCTGTTCCAATATGTCAAGGTGTTCAGCTCAATGTGAAACAGAATTAACCAGACAGACCTGAGCCATAACAATGCAAAACTACAGAACTGTACTTCTCAACAAGTGTATATTGAGTCTTGACTCAGCACCCCACTGAGTTCTTGAGAAGGACTGAAAAGAATCGTGTGAGATTGTCCTAGTCCTTTCAAGAAATAGGACTAAACATTCTCACTGTGCAATATGAAGATCTTTAATATGTTCTGTGAATACCAGCTTCTCCATTGTCACTAATGTTGCCAAACCTTGGTTTGTAAATTCTTCATTTTTAATTTTAAAAGGTAAGTAGTATGTCTCTCTTCTCTGCAAACTTTGCCTGACTCACTTTAGTTCTCTTTTCTTCAGAAATTATCCTCTGCGCCCTTCTCAGGGTTGGTTGTTCATCTCCACTATATATATCTTTACACTTCTCCTAGTCTGGTCTTTATGCTGCTTTAATGTAATTGCTTAGTTGTTTGTATCCTCAAGCTAAACTGTAAATTTTATAATGACAAATATATGTACATAATGGGGAAATGATGAATTAATGAATGATAGTTGACTTTCACATTCCTGTTGTTTGAAATGTGCATATTAATTTCCAGGCATGTTACTGTAAATCCAATACTTGTTAGTTCAGAAATTAAGAACTGAGCTACAATATAATCAGAAGATTTTGCTTAATCAAGTCACTGTCTTGCTATATGAAGCAAATAAAATGTGCAGGTGTTAACATTTGTTACATACTGCTATGCCTGGCAGCACGCTAAGCAGTTTACTTCATTGTCAAATTTACTTCTTACAGTAACTTCATGATGTTAACGTTGTTCCCATATTATACCTGGAGCCAATTTATTTTATCAAGCATAAGTTGCCAAAGGTCATATAGCTATTAAGTGATGGGGTCAGGTGCTAAATTTAACCTATCTACGAGTCCCAGCTCTTATCTTCCATGCAATATACTTCTTGTCATTATGCTACCTGCACTAATTATTAACCTATATCCCAGCTTCAAAATACATTTCTCTCCTCAGCTGGCTTTGAAATTCTAAGGCTGGAAAGCCACATTTCTGCTTTTCTAGCTGAATCTATGCCAGGCTCTGCCAAGAGGGGGTGCAAGAGGGTGACTGCAAGGCTGGAGGTGGAAGACGGGAGACTTTCCGGGCTGCTTCCCGTGGGTTTCCTGTATTCTTCTTATCTGGTCGTGCTCCCACTGGGCATATATTAGCCGGGCATAGTTCCCCACTGAAGCAGCAGAAATCCTTTTTGTAATTGCATAAGAATCTAGTTTGCAGTTTTCCAACACTTGCAGAACCAGCTTTATCAAGCTCCTCTCCTTAGAGAGCCAGGTCTCACTCCCGCAGGAACCCTCCCCTAAGGTCCTCAATTTCAGTGAGTCACTCTCTTTGTTCTGACCCAATTAACAACTTCATACATAGGAGCAGTCTCTTCTGAGTGGACCTTGACCCACACCAGGTCATACATACAGCTATTAAATGATACATAAAGAAACTAAAGTTGGGCCAGTCTCCCAACCACAGCTGTTATTTATTGTGTAAGATTCTTACCACCGTGCTAACATATGCCATATTCCACTTCTTTGTCATCATTTTCTAAATAAATAATAGTAGGAGGTAGAACAGCAAAGAAGTAAATTAACAAAAACAAGTTTAAAGCTTAGAAACTCTCAAATTTAAATCTAGTATTGTTCATACAATCACGTGTTTCTTTAAACAGACTTTTCAATTCTAATATAGCCATATAGATAGATATAGAACTGAATATATGACTATAACATAGGTAATACATAGCCATATATAAATAGATATCTAGCTAGCTAGATATATAGTGACTATATTATTGAAACATATAAAATGTAGCCAATATATCTCTCTATATAGTCATATAGAGGGAGAGATACAGATATCCAGCTAGCTAGCCACTCATTTGGGCTTTCAGGTGTCTAAAGTGGTGGTCAGAAACATAACTTTTCACATCTACAATGGATAATTGGAATGTCTATACTTTTTTCTATCCAGAATAAATGCCATAAAGAAATTCGTGAATTTTCTATTTTCAGATTTAAAACTACTAGATTGTTGTGTTTGCTGCTGCTGCTCCTATTAGTTTCCACACCACTGCAATTGTAAATATAAGTGAATTTTTTTTCAAGTTCTTATTTGGAGAATTTTTCCAAGTGATAAATATGACTTTCATTTCATCAGCAAATATTTTAATCACTTATATGCAAGGTACTGTGCCAAGTGCTAGTTTTATAATGCAAATAAGACAGAATATGCAGTTCCTGCCCTACCCTTATGGTCTAACTGGGTAGACATGGTTACAAAGTGAGTACTTTAAAGAGTATTTAATTTAATGTTTATGTATTAGCTTTTGGGGTTATTTTTTGGAGGAAGAGTGAGAGTAAGAAAGTACCTCTTAATATACAAGATAGTGTGAAAGGAAAATAAACCTTGGGACACCAAAATCACTGAACGAAAGGAAAAAGTCAAGCTGGCAACTGCTTAGGGCAAACCTGCCTCACATTCTATTCAAAGTGAGCCCTCTGCTCACTGAGATAAGTGCATGTCTGACTGCCTCCTTTGGAAAGGCTAGTTAGAAACTCAAAAGAATGCAGCCCTTTGTCTCTTATCTACCTATGACCTGGAAGTCCCCCTCCGTACTTTGAGTTGTTCTGCCTTTGCTTCCAGTTGCCTTGCCTTTTCGGACTATTGATTGATGTCTCATGTTTTCTTAAAATGTATAAAACCAAACTGTGCCCCAACCACCTTGGGCACATGTTGTCAGGACCTCCTAAGGCTGTGGCACAGGCACGCATCCTTAACCTTGGCAAAATAAACTTTCTAAATTGACTGGGACCTGTCTCAGATATTCAGGGTTCATTTGGTAACCATGAAGAGATTCTGAGCGGAGATGCCCCTGACCTTTGAAAAATCTCCTATGGGTGCTTGGTACCAACTTGAGCTAACCTTACGGCTCAAACCAATAGGACAGTTTGCTGAGGCCTGGAAGCACTCCCTCCAGAGAATCCCTGTTCTCCCAAAATTTGTAGTGTTTATTTTACTGTACAATTCTTTTTTTTTTTTTTTTTTTTTTTGGAGTTTTACTTGTTTCCAACAAGGAAGGCAGGTTTTCCTGCCTCCATTGATATAGAAGGCAGGGCTCCTTGCCACACTCCACCCTCAAACCTGGAACCTAAGCCCTAAGTGAAAACAGCTGACCCTGATACAGAAGGCTCCCGGCTACACTCCACACTCAAGCCTGGGACCTAGGCCTTATGTGAAAGCAACTGACCCCATTTTTCCAAATGATTGCCCTTTTGACCCACCCCGCCCCCTATCGTGTGCCCATACTGCCAGCCCAACTGGCAGAAGAAAGCCATAGCAACACTAGCAGCTGAGCCTCAGGGATACAAGCTGCTGAACATCCAGGATAAAAGTGACTGAGCGGTGAGCAGACAGGTAACTGAGTGTCAGAGACTATGGATAAGGATGGCTAACTTCAGACGGTGCAGTTTTGGAGAGGAACCTGGCCAGAGATGGCTGGCTTTAGGGAAAAATCACCTTCTTCCTGCACCATCTCCTAAAGCTAATGAGAAGCTCAAAAGAATGCAGCTATCGCCTCTCAAGAACCTGTGACCTGGAAGCCCCCTTTCCAGTTCGAGTTATCCCATTTTACGTATGTTGACTGATGCCACATCTCCCTAAAATATATAAAACCAAGTCTCTTGAGGCTGCATCAAGGGCATGTGTCTTCAACATTGGAAAAATAAACTTTCTAAATTAACTGAGACCTGTCTCAAATTTTCAGGGTTTACAAATTTACTGTTGGCTAAATCTTCTGAGTTATTGGCAAAAATACCAATGTATTTAACTTTGAAGCTCTTACTTAGGCTTATGTAAGCACCCGATGTTCACGGACTATTAAAAACGTGTTTAACAAGGAAATAATTAACTTTAAATGATAGTGTCTAGTATCTCAGTTTACAGAAGTAATCTAGATAAACTGATAAAAGAACTGAGTACAGTGAATGGGCTAAAGCTTTAGGTAAGCTTTTTGTGTAAATTAAAATCTTAAAAATGTTGACGCTCATTTAATATCTGCATCATTTCTGATTAAGGGTTATGATATGGGGAACCATGTTTCTAAAGTTGTGGATTTGTTCTTATCTAAAAATGGCCATGTCTGATGGTTCAGAATTTCTTGCTTGTTAGGGTTTCACTGAAGTTTTAGGTTACATTTTAAGGAAACAAATTCTACTTAATACATAATTCTGTATACCAAACGTGTCAGAAAAGATTATGTTATTAGTGAGGAAAATAATAATTTTGTCTAATTCAAAAGTTATCTAATAATTCAAATTACAGATTTGAAAAGGTTATTTATGAAACAATGTCGTAACAGACCCAAAGGTGTGGAGAAAGATGTGGGAAATGTTTAGATAATAAAATACTCTTTAAAACACAACAGAAAATTGGAGACATTTGGCTAATTAACATTTTGTAGTTAAAGCTCTGAGTCTTGATAGAAATAAAATAAGAAGTATTGTTTAAAAAAAAGTATCAGTAGTTTCACAATTCTTTTTGTAAATAGAGTTAAGAAAGAAGCTGGATTTAGTGTGGAGGCAAATTTCATATATTACTTGTGTTGCTTTGCACTATGTTTACTGTTTTGCATGGATAGTTCCAGTACTGGAGTGGTTATTGGTCATGTACCTACAGCGAATTTCTTAATTGCACAGGATGTATGATACTGGTAAACTTGAGGGTATTGAATTGTCTATCAGGAATAAAATATTCATTATGTGGGTTTTGAAGGGTCCTGGATAACACCATAGCCTCCAGGGTAGATTGAGTAGGAAAAATTTAGGCTTGGTTTCCTGTTTGTTTTGGCTTCTAGTTTTCATTCATTTGCTGTTTAATCTTTGGCTTTGCCTATATACACAGATATAAAACCATATATATTTATGGTTTTAGGCTTCCTGACACTTTGTGTATAAAACCATATATATAAACACCAAAAGCAATGGCAACAAAAGCCAAAATTGACAGATAGGATCTAATTAAACTAAAGAGCTTCTGCACAGCAAAGGAAACTACCATCAGAGTGAATAGGCAGCCTATAGAATGGGAGAAAATTTTTGCAATTTACTCATCTGACAAAGGGCTAATATCCAGAACCTACAAAGAGCACAAACAGATTTACAAGAAAAAAACAAACAACCCCATCAAAAAGTAGACAAAGGATATGAACAGACGCTTCTCAAAAGAAGACATTCATACAGCCAACAGACACATAAAAAAACGCTCATCATCACTGGCCATCAGAGAAATGCAAATCAAAACCACAATGAGTTAGAATGGCACCGGTTAGAATGGCAATCATTAAAAAGTCAGGAAACAATAGGTGCTGGAGAGGATGTGGAGAAATAGGAACACTTTTACACTGTTGGTGGGATTGTAAAGTAGTTCAACCATTGTGGTGTTAAAACAGTATGGCAATTCTTCAAGGATCTAGAACTGGAAATACCATATGACCCAGCCATCCCATTACTGGGTATATACCCAAAGGATTATAAATCATGCTGATATAAAGACACATACACACATATGTTTATTGCCTCACTATTTACAATAGCAAAGACTTGGAATCAACCCAAATGTCCATCAGTGGAAGACTTGATTAAGAAAATGTGGCACATACACACCATGAAATACTATGTAGCCATAAAAAGGGATAAGTTCGTGTCCTTTATAGGGACATGGATACAGCTGGAAACCATCATTCTCAGCAAACTATCACAAGAACAGAAAACTAAACACCGCATGTTCTCACTTATAGGTGGGAATTGAACAATAAGATCACTTGGACACAGGAAGGGGAACATCACACACCAGGGCCTATCATGGGGGTGGCGGAAGGGGGAGGGATGGCATTGGGAGTTATACCTGATATAAATGACGAGTTGATGGGTGCTGACGAGTTGATGGGTGCAGCACACCAACATGGCACATGTATACATGTGTAACAAACCTGTACATTGTGCACATGTACCCTAGATCTTAAAGTACAATTAAAAAAACCATATATATATGGTTTTATATCTGTGTGTGTGTGTGTGTGTGTGTGTGTGTGTATATATATGTAATTTATTTTCCAGTGGAAGATCTTTATTTGGTTCTGTGAATATTTTGTTTCCTATGCATTTTCAGCAAGTCATCATTTGTTCCACTTATCTGGGATTCCTAGGCTACCTTCATCAGGCCCCACAGGTATTGATGGAACATACCAGCTTTTTAACCTTAAACTAACTTTTTGGATTTTAGGCTTCCTGATACTTTAAGTGTGTTGAGTATACTTTTGTAAACATAATTTGAGTCATATTTCTCTCTCTAATTTCTCCAAAATTTGTGAACTATTTGTGAATATTCCTAATTCATGGCAATGTATTTGTTTGCATACAGTTTAGCACAGTCACTAAGGCTGCTCAGGGGGAGAGAACTCAGAAACCTGGCATGCTGGCAAAAGGGTAAAAATTTCTTACCAGTAAGACTCTCACCTCTCTCTGGGCAAACTGGTTAAATAAATAATAAAAGGTATTGTTACTGTTTATCTCCTCTGTATAATTTTGATTAATTAAAAAAAAAGAATTCTGAGGCTAATGTTAAACTGTAGTGAATATGTTGTGTTTTGTATGTCTTTCTGTATTGCTCTGTTATAAAGAGGGACATCTTAGGATAAAATGCATGCCTATGACCTTATCAGCCCTCTGTTCAAGACAGCCCAGCAAACTGGCCAGCCACATTCTTGGGAGATTGACCTTGTAACCATGTGGCTGTGCTTTCTCTTTTTACAATGGTAACCAGATTTGGGGTTCAATTTCTGACTTAGGGAACAATTCCTTTATCTTCCGTCTGTCTGTATTTAAATGTGTTATAGGTGTAATATGAAAGAACTTCAGTTAATTGGTTTAATAATAAAAGCTTCAATCAAATATTTTGTCTGAAAAGTATAATGCCTTTTATTTAGTTCCTGTGACTTAAGTAATCTTTAAAAAATAAAGTTTTAAAAATTATTGATAAAATAAAAATCTTCAAAAATGTAAACCTTTCATTTAAATTGTACAGGTCAGATATTAGGTTTCCTAAATGCTTTAAGGTCATAAACTTCTTCTTTGACTTTTAAAAAATTATTCAATGTATTTTGGAGCATTAGATTTTAAATAAAGCCTGGGGACATAGGAAATTAGCCATGCCCCCTAGCTATGCAGAGAAGGTTACCAAAAAAAAGAGGCTTTATATAAGAAAGGATCTTGTATGGTAAATTTTTGTCTTAAAGTAAAATAATTGGTTGTTTAAAAGGGAGATGTTTAGGACAAGTCAGAAACTCCTGGTGTGTCATAGATAGTCTATGTAAGTTGTGGAAGAATTTATGAAAGAGAATTTATGCAAGAAATGTTGTTCAACTTAAAGGTGATTTGGCCTCATGAATGCTTCAAAAATGTCGCTATGACTCTTGACTGTACAATGTGCCTGCTTTACAGCTAAGTAAAGCCTGCGACACATGGAGGTAGACACTGGAAAGAGTCAGAACTTATCTGCACTTCTGTCTGAGACCTAGGCTCCACACCTAATACATAATTCAAGTCCCGAACTTAACAAGGTTTTGACCAAAAGTAAAAGTTGCTAAGAGTTAATATTGAAACATGTAATTGAGACTGCTGAAGAAACAGTTCTACATGCAAGGTGTGTAATAAAAGTGAAATGTGATTTTGTAAAAGATTATAAGAAGACATGGGAATGTGGATTTGTTGTTGTTGTTGTTTTTCCCTAAAGGGTTAAAGGATTGTTTTAAACTAGGATAAAGCTAAATGTTTGAACAACTTGTGGAAGGTTTTAAAAGAAAAATTAATTCTTGTAAAACACTATGTGTGTGAACATACTAACTAAATTTAAAAGGTCATTTTCTGGTTTCTCCATAAATTGAACATTGAAATAAAAGCACAAACAGGGTTTTCTTAAAGCACTGATCTTCTTTTTAACAAAAATTTCTAAAGGGTTATAAAAAGTTTATGAGAATCTCACCTTATGATGATACTGATTAAAATTGGAAAGATTTGTCTATAAGGTTTTATTAAAAATTGGAGCTGACATTAATGGTACACTAATGCAAGGGTAAAATTTGGCTTTCTCTCTTGAACAAGATTTTCATGTAATATTAAAAGATAATGAAATATATTTGTTTGCCTTCTGAATAAAGTAGCAAAAATAAATAAATAAAAGGAAAGGCAAGAGACCAATTGTTTGGAAAGCTAAGTCTTCTTCCCTCTGTCAATGAGTAAAGGTTTTTGCCTTTTAAATTTTTGAGTCATCATTTTGGCTAAATGAATGACTTATGGTAACCTGGAATTCTATTTCATAATATCAATGTTTTAAACGTTTAACATATTTGATAGGCCTCCCAAAATCAAATTTCAGCTTCAAAATAGTCTTTTCTGACCTCTAATTTTGAGATACTACAGAAGGCTCTTGAAACATCCAAAAGAGAGGTAAAAGGATTATTTGACATGTTATAAGGGAAGCATTGTCCAAAAAAAGTTTTATCTTCAGGTTATATTTTAGTCAATGACATTAATATATTTTACAAAATTGTATGGGATTCCTGAAATTCTAATATGTCTGAGTACATGCTATCAATTCTAATTATGATTATTATGTTAAGTTATTGTAAACTACAGAAATAACCAATTTCCTTGTATAAAGCTAGTAATCCAAGTAGAACAAAAAATTAATTGAATACCAAGAAAATGTGTTGTCAGATTTTCATGTTAAACCAGCAGATATAGAAATTGTTTAGACATACAATTTGAATGAACTCCACGGTCTAGGTCAAATTACCTTGATAATCCATCAGTTATCAGTGCTATGCACCTAACTTGGTGAAACAATGGGTATTCAGGAGGATATAAGTCTAATGTTATTTAAGCATGGACTCATGGAGAACCAAGATGGTCACCTTGTCCTTCCTGAGTCCTTAAAGCTTTTGTTATTAAAAGTTCTGCATTCCATGACTCATGGAAAAAAAAATGTACAAATTCACGGCTATCTAGCTGTCAATTGCCTAGGGTAATTAAACAGATTATCAAGCATTTGAAAGTCTACAATTGAAAAAAATAGAGGTCTTATGAATCTATAAGATGTTCTTCTATCACCATGTCTAATACATCTATGTATCTATGTGTTGTGTACACAATGCTTCACTACTGAAAATACATAAAAAATCTCTAATTAATTGGCTTAAGAAAAAGCACTTAAATACTTTATTAGGAATAAAGAAAAGACTAGTCAAATGCTTTTTCAAGCTTGTGTGACTTAATTGAAACCTTTAATAAATAAGCTATCTTTAAAATTATTTATGAAGTAATATTAGAAGTGTCTTAAAAATTGCCAGCATACATTTTATTTTCATTTATTGATAAAGTGATTTCATAGTTATCTCTTCCAGATACTACATTTTACAATAGTGATGTTATCTCTAGGAGCAATTTGAGAAGATCTGGAGTCTTGAAGCCTCTGGCTGCATGAGTCCTGGACATAATTTCTAATCTCATGGCTTTAGGCAGTCTAGTTTCCAGGTAGGTAGGGAGTTTGTTTTGGGAAAGAACTGTTATCATCAACTTTGTTTCAAAGCTAACTATAAACTAGTTCCTCTCAAAGTTAGTTTGACCTATACCCAGGAATGAACAAGGACAGCTTAGAGGTTGGAAGCAAGATGGAATCAGTTAGGTGAGATCTCTTTCGCTGTATCAGTTATAATTTTGCAATGGTGGTTTCATAATTTTAAATGATGAATATCACAGTTTTCATAAATAAGTAAACTATTAAAATACAATAAGTAAATGTCATTGGAAAAATGATTGTAGACAAACTTGCCATAATTTGTAAAGTTATGTTAAATTAAATAATGGATATTTCATTAATTGGGTATTTTCCAATAAAATATTGTAAGAAACATTCTTTGTAAAAAAAAAGTATGTCTGTTTCTAAAAGGTGAATAATTTTTGTTAAATTCAAAGATTATTTAAAGGTTATGTATAAAACAAGGTAAAAGGAACCAGGAAATAAGAGATGTAAAGAAATTTATGGAAATAAAGAAGTATTTTTTAATAAGAAAGCTTAAAGAAAATTAATTTTATATGAGAAATAATCTTGTATGCTAAATTTTATCCTAGAACAAAATGAGGGTTTGTGTAAGAAAGGGGGATGTTCAACACAAACAAGAAAGTCCAGGCATGTCATGAATGGTCTGTGTGAGTCTTAATGAGAAGATTTATGAAAAAGAAATTTATATGATCAAGTTGTCTATAATTAAAGGGAAATTATAATATTTCTAGAGATTGAGTCTTGATTTAAAAAACTTATACACTAAAGAATTGGTTCAAACTACAAAATTTTCTTAAGGTATTGCTTTATTCTTAATAAATTATGAGACATTATAATTGTTTATGCTAAGTTCAACTTTTATTGTTTCTTGTTATTTTTAGCTTTCTCTCCTTCATTTAAAAGGCCTGAAACAATAACTCTATCCTTCAACTTACTTTCAGCTCTTGTAAGTGTTTTTTTGTTTCCTTCAGCTTCTAACTGTTGTAACCTGATGCTATCAAAGAAAAAATGTTTTGTCTTGGAGGTCTAAAGGAAATGTTTTCTTCCAACATAATATTCCTCTTAGAGAATAGCAGTTGCACTACAGAAGGTCTCTTCTTTTGCCTTTGGGTAACTGGCCTAATAAACGTATGCTTTATTGAAATAATTTCTATGTCATTAATACTAAGTTTGATGTGCTTAGAAAAAAAACAGATAAAAAATGTTAATTAAAGTACATTCATGTAACTTGCTGTATGTGCTTTTAAAGTCTTTGTACCATTAAGATACAGGGCTTTGACTCCTGGGTCTAAAAAGGACACCAAGTCCTGCTAAATCTTAACATTGAGAGCAATTATAGCTTTATCTTCAGACTTAGTAAATGATGCCAATAAAAATAAACTGTGTTTGTGAGACACAGGACCAGAAATTAAAGCTCTTCAACTCCTCAAGTCCCAGGGACTCTCACAAAAGGGGTGGGCACATGAAATTTTAAGGACCAATTTTGAGGGATAAGTTCAGTTTCTCTATAAATTAACCATTAATATCAAAGACACACTGATGTAACACCAACATATGGGTCCCTATGTCAGATTAATAAGATTTTCTTGAAGCATTAATCCTCTCTTTAATAAGGATTATAAAGGTTATAAAAGGCTTATGGAAATTACATCTTATGGTCAAAATGGTTAAAATTTTATAGATTATAAAATTTTGAAAAACATTTAATTGGCTTCATGCTGTTTTTATTAGGGTTTAGTGTTTGGAAAATTAAGTCTACTTTCTCAAAGAATAAAGGTTTTTGCCCTTTTATTTTTTCAAATCTTTGAGTTATCACTTTGGTTAAATGAGGAACTTATTTTACAATGACTTGTGATCTTATTTTATCATAATATCAAGCATTTTAAGCCTTTACTATTTGAGAAACTTTCCAAAATCAAATGGTAAATTATGTCTTTTGCTAATCTAATTAACCCTTTAAGATATTAAGTTCCATAAAGTCCAAAAATTATGTATTTGGCTTATTTTGTATAAAAATCATACAGGAAGGATTGTTAAATATGAAATGGTGTTTGACTTTCTTTGGGCTGTATTTGTGTACATAGGTTATTGGTATATGTTCCAAAGTTATGGGAAACTTCTCTAATTCTGATATGACTTAGTGTACACTATCAGTAATAATTATAATTGCTATGTTAAGTTGTGTGTCACACAGGTAACAAATTTCCTTGTCAGTTGTGTCCTTGACTGTGGCTGCCCTAAAACTTTTTGTCATTCACAGACAACTGTTGTTTTGTTTTGGTTCTTTTTAGAAGGTGATTTTATAATCAACTAGAAAACTCTTAAGAGGTGTTCTTGAATGCAGGGTTCTGATAACTTTGGAAATTTTGACATTAGAATAGAAGAAAAGCTTTCTGAACTCTCATGGAGAGCTGAAATGTTCATGAATATCAAGCAGAACAGGAGTTAACTGCATGAACTGAACTAATAGAAGACTGAAGTCATCTTTTGACTTTTTTACTTAAATTGTTGCTGATCATTTGCTTTGTTTTGCAGAGTCAAGAAAACTTTTCTTTTGAGCTGTTGACAGCTTGTAGCAACACTATTTTGAGTATATTTATTTCTCTCTACCTGATTTCTTCAGAATTTTAAAATTATTTGTGAGTATTCTTAACTTAATGGTAATATAGTTATTTGCATAAGTGCAATAAAAATGTCTTTTTTTACAACAGGAAACCATTGGAGAAACTGGTTACTTTAGGAAGGCTTTGGCTGGGATGGTCAACAAACTTGACTGGAAATAAACTTGACTTACAGAGACAAGAAAAAACCCTTGGGAAAACTAGCCTCATACCTTGTCTACACAGTCCCTGAGCAGGGTTCCTAACCTGTGGTAAGTAAAGGCTATCACTTTCTGACAGGCCTAGAAGCCCCAAGTTATCTTGGGACCTTAAGAGGAGAGGAATTTACCTAGCTCACAGGTATTTAATGGTACAAGTCCACAAAATAAGTCTTATCTGAGATTTCTTCTATGTAACAAAGTTTCATCAAAGCCAATTTAAAAGCCTGTCTGAAAAATGATTATTCCTGTTGCACTTTATACAAATAATCAGGCCAAGTATTATAAAGCAAATTGGTCCTACCATGGTCTGTTTTTAGTAAAAACGAGAAAATGGAGAGAGAAAAATTATGTTTCAAAAACTGTAGTCTACCTGTGCTTAGATTATCTTCTCACCTAATGTTTTTATAATTTTTATTATTTTTGACAGTTTGGAGTGAATTCTAATTTTTCTTGGCAACAAGTCTCCAAAATGTTTTCAATTTACTTGCTTCTTTTTATCTCCCCATTTTTCCTAATTTGGAATCACTGAAAACTAAGCTGTGCTTTCTTGAAGCCCTGCAAACTGAAGCTAGACAACTTAAACTTCAGAAGAAATAACAGCAATCTATTTACATACATAAGATACTTTCATACCTGACTAGTGATGTATGAACATCAGAGTGATATGGCCTATATCAGTTTTCCAAGATTGTTGGTTTTTTATTGTTGTCTTTTCTCCCTTCCTCCCCTTATTTTCTCTTCATAGGATGTGAGACTTCACAACCTGCTAAAAATGAGCTTTCCTAATGGAACCTACCTGTCTAGGTACAAACCATTCTAGCCATTAGAGATTAGATGAAACCTGAGACCAAAGACTCATTTTCTTCTGAAATGCTTTCTCTGAAAGACTCTTAAAAAAGAAAAGGGGGTAAATGTAAAAGGAAAATAAATCTTGGGACCCCCAACTCACTGAGCTAAAGGGAAAAGTCAAGCTGGGAACTGCTTAGGGCAAACCTGCCTCACATTCTATTCCAAGTAATCCCTTTGCTCACTGAGGGAAGTGCATATCTGATTGCCTCCTCTGGAGAGGCTAATTAGAAACTCAAAAGTGTGCAGCTGGTTGTCTCTTACCTACCTATGTCCTGGAAGTCCCTTCCCCACTTCAAGTTGTCTCACTTTTGCTTCCAGTTGTCCCACCTTTTTGAACTGAAACAGTGTTCATCTTTCATTTATTGTTTGATCTCTCATGTCTTCCTAAAATGTATAAAACCAAGCTGTGTCCTAACCACCTTGGGCATATGTTATCAGAACTTCCAGAGTCTTTGTCATAGGCACGCATCCTTAACCTTGACAAAATAAACTTTCTCAATTGACTAGGACCTGTCTCAGATATTTGGGGTTCACAATACTAATCAAAATTTTAAGATATTTTTTCTAGAAAATGGATTTATTATTTCAATCAAGTTTCTAACTTACATGGAAACATCAAGAAGAACAAGGAGCTAAAAAGTGACTATGTGTTAATAGCCCACTTTCCTTAGTTTTTTATGTTATGCCCCTAAACTTAAATGTCTATGTCATTAACTATACTTGTTGATAACAGAATGCAATTACATTGAGTTATGACTCATATCAACTTTTCTTATATATAGTTCTCATGTCCACACACTAAACACTTTGGAAAGCTTTCTTTAGTTTTGCTATGAAGTGGCTTGGTTTCACGCTATGACTGGAAGGAAATGAGAGCAGGATATTATTTGCCCCTTGGGCTCCTACAATTCATTGTTTTCTCTGGCTTCTCATTCCACACAGTTTTTAAACCTGTAGTTTTCAACTTTGGTCTGCCCAGGAATCACACAGGAGGTTTCTTAGAATTGGAAATTTCTGTGCTCCACTTTTATAGATTTTGACTCATTAGGCCTGGGTTGCATTTCAAGAATCTTCATTTCTTTTTTTAATTATACTTTAAGTTCTAGGGTACGTGTGCACCACGTGCAGGTTTGTTACATATGTATACTTGTGCCATGTTGGTGTACTGTACCCATCAACTCGTCAGCACCCATCAACTTGTCATTTACATCAGGTATAACTCCCAATGTCATCCGCCCCCCGCCCCCATAATAGGCCCTGGAGTGTGATGTTCCCCTTCCAGAGTCCAAGTGATCTCATTGTTCAATTCCCACTTATGAGTGAGAACATGCAGTGTTTGGTTTTCTGTTCTTG
>NW_012116032.1:3149129-3149624 GCF_000951035.1 Colobus angolensis palliatus | reverse complement strand
TTATGAATCTGGGTGCTCCTGTATTGGGTGCATATATATTTAGGATAGTTAGCTCTTCCTGTTGAATTGATCCCTTTACCATTATATAATGGCCTCCTTTGTCTCTCTTGATCTTTGATGGTTTAAAGTCTGTTTTATCAGAGACTAGGATTGCAACCCATCCTTTTTTTGTTCTCCATTTGTTTGGTAGATCTTCCTCTATCCCTTTACTTTGAGCCTATGTGTGTATCTGCATGTGAGATGGGTCTCCTGAATACTGCAAACTGATGGGTCTTGACTCTTTATCCAACTTTGCCAGTCTGTGTCTTTTAATGGGACCATTTAGTCCATTTACATTTAAGGTTAATATTGTTATGTGTGAACTTGATCCTGTTATTGTGATATTAGCTGGTTATTTTGTTCGTTAGTTGATGCAGTTTCTTCCTAGCCTCGATGGTCTTTACATTTTGGCATGTTTTTGCAATGGCTGGTACCAGTTGTTCCTTTCCATGTTTA
>NW_012116032.1:3124456-3148499 GCF_000951035.1 Colobus angolensis palliatus | reverse complement strand
CTAGACTTCTCTTCTTGCTTCATTTCATTCATTTGATCTTCAATCATTGATACTCTTTCTTCCAGTTGATCAAGTCGGTTACTGAAGCTTGTGCATTTGTCACGAATTTCTCGTGTTTTGGTTTTTATCTCTGTCAGTTCGTTTATGGCCTTCTCTGCATTGATTATTCTAGTTATCCATTCTTCCATTCTTTTTTCAAGATTTTTAGTTTCTTGGTGCGGGGTACGTAGTTCCTTCTTTAGCTCTGAGAAGTTTGATCGACTGAAGCCTTCTTCTCTCAACTCGTCAAAGTCATTCTCCGTCCAGCTTTGATCCATGGCTGGCGATGAGTGGCATTCCTTTGGAGGGGGAAATGCGCTCTGATTTTTTGAATTTCCAGCTTTTCTGCCCTGCTTTTTCCCCCATCTTTGTGGTTTTATCTGCCTTTGGACTTTGATGCTGGTGACGTACTGATGGGGTTTTGGTGTGGGTATCCTTTCTGTTTATTAGTTTTTCTTCTAACACTCAGGACCCTGAGCTTTAGGTCTGTTGGAGATTGCTTGAGGTCCACTCCAGACCCCGTTTGCCTGGGTATCAGCAGTGGAGGCTGCAGAAGATAGAATATTGCTGAACAGTGAGTGCTGCTGTCTGATTCTTGCTCTGGAAGCTTCGTCTCAGGGGTGTACCCTGCCGTGTGAGGTGTGAGGTGTTGGTCTGCACCTAGTGGGGGATGTCCCCTAGTTAGGCTACTCAGGGGTCAGAGACCCACTTGAGCAGGCAGTCTGTCCGTTCTCAGATCTCAACCTCCATGCTAGGAGATCCACTGCTCTCTTCAAAGCTGTCAGATAGGGTCATTAACATCTGCAGAGGTTTCTGCTGCTTTTTGTTTAGCTGTGCCCTGTCCCCAGAGGTGGAGTCTACAGAGACAGGCAGGCCTCCTTGAGCTGCGGTGGGCTCCACCCAGTTCGAGCTTCCCAGAGGTTTTGTTTACCTACTTAAGTCTCAGCAATGGTGGACGCCCCTCCCCCAACCTCGTGCTACCTTGCAGTTAGATCTCAGACTGCTGTGCTGGCAATGAGGGAGGTTCCGTGGGCGTGGGACCCTCCCGTCCAGCTGTGGGATATAATCTCCTGGTGTGCCATTTGCTAAGACCCTTGGTAAAGTGCAGTATTAGGGTGGGAGTTACCCAATTTTCCAGTTGTTGTGTGTCTCAGTTTATAAAGGGATTCCCTTCCCCCTTGCACTTCCCAGGTGAGACGATGCCTCGCCTTGCTTCAGCTCTCACTGGTCGGGCTGCACCGGCTGACCAGCACCGATTGTCCAGCACTCCCCAGTGAGATGAACCCGGTACCTCAGTTGAAAATGCAGAAATCACCTGTCTTCTATGTCGCTTGGGTTGGGAGCTGGAGGCTGGAGCTGTTCCTATTCAGCCATCTTGTTCTGGATCTAAGAACCTGCATTTTTAAGATGAACTAAGGATAAGAAATTTCTGATGCACCAGAATCATTCCTTTGAAGATTAGCTAGATGCAGTAGAGTGAGTGTGAACCAGAAGATGGTTTTTATGAGGTCAGGATCTAAAACATAATATAAATTAAATATATGTGGATTCTGAAGACATCTTGGGAATAGAATCATAAGACCTTAAATCAGAACTGGACAACTGCTTTTAGTCTAGTCCAAATGCCACATTTGAAAGAAAAGAAAACTGGTGAACAGAGAAATTAACTGATTTGCCTCAAGTCACACAATGAGTTAATGCCTAGTTTCTATGCCTCCTGACTCTCAGTTCAAGACTTAAACTTCCCCTGTCCACAATGTCTGTTCTTCTCTTTCGTCTCACTCACTTTTGGGATAGTTGTTATTAAACACTCTAAACTTTAGCAATTTAAGGTGATCTAACACTCCTCCTCATTCAGTTTGATGAAGGGAATTGCTGAGATAAGTGAAAGCCTAGTGCAGAGGATGAAACTTTGTGATTCAGAAGGGTTTAAAAGTCTTTGTGTTGTGCGTTTTGAATGGCTTTCCTATCTTTTCTCTCCTAGAGTTTTTCAGGGGTAAAACCAGGGATTATGTCGGGAAGATAAACACAAGAAAAATTGTTTAAGCTGTGTTGTTAACCTCAAAAAGATTTCACTTTCTTTTGACCCTCATTTCCTTACTTCAGTTTATTTTGCTTCTATACCTCTGTGATGTTAAGATCTCTTGAACAGGGTGTATTTTTCTGAGAATGGCATCTTTTTCATCCAGGACAGAAATTCTTCAACTGTTATATAGTCTTTGGTACTCTAGAGTTCCTTATGAAAAATTAAAATTTATTTTAGTGCATTCTATAGCTTTTGGATGGCAAACTTTTATTCTAGCACCACTACTTGTGTTGCATTCATAGGTGTGTTTAATTCAGTGAAGGCCAAATACCTTCTGTGTGTTTAACTCAGTGAAGGTACCTTCTGTACCACAGTAAGTACAAAGGTTTTGCAGCAAATAAGGAAAATAACAGGATAATTGAGTCAAAGAACACACAATAGTATAGACTCCTTAGGAGTCAGACTTTATTTTTACTGTAATTGGCTATTTTGCTGGTTTGGATCCTCTTCATTGTGTGAAACAACTTAAAATACTGTAAGTGTAATTGGTAACACTGTGGCTTGTGCCAGGAAACACCTATAATTTTTCTCTATTGTGTTCTGCAATCATCTTATGGAATTATTTCACTTATAAATAAAGTAGTCAATGTGCAAAAATATATATCTTTTGTTTTCCACTCCAGCAATCATTAATAACATACTCTATTCCTATAGATTTTATAATTGTCATGATACTTTCTTTAACTGACTAAAATAGTCCTGTACTGTTATCAAGTGACACCTCATTAAATCATCATTTCTAGATTGCCTGAGGGCAAGTATGAGATTTGATTATACAGATTTAAGCAAATATAGTAATGGAATGTAGCTTCCCAATGAAAAGCTCAAGCTCTGGAGTCAGGATGCCTAGATCCAAATCTTAGTTCTCTAGATCTAGATTACTTTACTGGACAAGTTACTGAACATCTCTTTCTTCATTTCCTGATTTGTAAAATGGTGACAATAACAATTTCTACTTCACAGCATTGTTTTGAAAACTAAAGTAGTGATACATGAAAAACACTTAGAATATTACCTCATGCATAGTAAATGCTCAAAAAAAAAAGTATTAGTAGTATTAAATTTGAAAAACAGAAACATTTTAAATCTGATTTTATATCTTTCTGTCATTAAACCCAGAACTGGTGATTTAGTTTCAGTAAAACAGCATTAGTTGTCACATCAGAAATGCTTCTAATCATTTATTTCATGGGTTGTATGTTTATAATTAACTTGTAAACTTATTTACATTTGGTTTATCTTAGTATATTTTTAGATAACAGATAGTAAAAGGAAATCATTTAAAATAAACAGAATATACTTAAGTATATTTATTTATCAGGTTTAAGAGACAAGTTTAAGTCTAACCCAGAGGTTATATTTGTTTTTATGAACAATCCTCATTTTATTTTGTAAAGGAATCCTATTAGAGGAGA
Organism: Colobus angolensis palliatus; assembly: GCF_000951035.1. NCBI lineage: Eukaryota > Metazoa > Chordata > Mammalia > Primates > Cercopithecidae > Colobus > Colobus angolensis. The sequence goes on along the minus strand of NW_012116032.1, from coordinate 3,144,959 downwards.
TTAGTTTGCAAATAAAAAAATAGAAACACAATGAACTTGATGCTAGACACACTAGTGAAGTGTTATATGGGACAATTCAAGAATCATTTAACTTGAATAATGAGGGAAGTTTTGTAAAGAGCTGGTTTAAAATGAATTATAAACAGATGAAGAATTGAATGGATAAAGAATATGCTTTCATTTTCTTATAATTCTGAAGACTAGAAGCCCAAGATCAGGGTGCCAGCATGGTCCGTTTCTGGTGCGGACACACTTTCTGGCTTGCAGATGGCTACCATCTTACTGTGTCCTCACATAGCCTTCCATTGCTTGGAGACAGAGTGAACTCTCTTGACTCTTCTTGTAAGGACAGTAATCCTATAGATTAGGGCCCCAGTATTGTGACTTCATTAAACATTAATTACTTCCAGAAAGTACCCATCTCCAAATATTGTCACATGGACAATTAGGCCTTCCACATGTAAATTGGGCGGGGGGTGTACAAACATTTGGTCTATAACAGATGGGTTAGGCTTTGAAAGGAGGAGGGACAGGAAGGGAAAAGAACAGGCAAAGTTGCAAGAGAGTGACGAATAATGAAATTATTTTACTCTTTGTTGTTAAATCTAGGCAAATAAGGAAGGAGAGCTGAGCCAGGGTTTCAAGGGTATAAAATAAATTCAGAAGAGTTGCTCTTTGGGAATTATCTATTCATTGTTTCCTAAATTTACCAGATTATGAGAATCAACTATAACATCATTTTAAGATATACATTTTCATGGAGATTCTTCCCTTGTAGATTCTATTTCTCCACATCCAGATTGGGTTGTAAAACTTTTAACAAAACTCCTGGGAAATTTTTATAATTTCCAGGGGTAGGGAACTAGAACCTACAAAGATGGGGAGATAAACAGAGGTGAATAAAAGCATTGAAAGATAACATTAAGGGCTTATCATAAAGACAATCAATCTAAATGTATGCTTTTTGTAAAGATTATGTAGAACCAGGTTCTAGCACATTTGGTTGAGCGACCTTGAACTAAGAATTGGCAAAAAGGTTAGACTTAGGGGAAAAGGAATCTGAGATGTCACTGAGTGTACTGTTGAAATGTTGATCTATGTGTTTTGGGCTTCATAGGGATAGAAAAGAAAAATAAGTTTGGGGGAAAAAAAAAAAGTTGAAAGGCTTTTGGCCCTAAAAATAACGAGGGTTGAATTTACTGGGAGACTTGAAAGAGCAAGAGGCTGTAGTTCAAAATTTCAGACATCAAAATTTCTGTAGTATGGTAGATTCTGAATTTATGTAGACGTGAATGCCATAAAAAACGACATAGTTTTTGGCCTTACTTCCTTCAAATGCATGATTACTGCCAAGATGTACTTACTGAAATAAAAGTCTGATTATATTTTTCTGTGGTGTCAAACACTTTCCTGACTCTCTGCTATCTAAGATATGTCAAAACACTTGCCATGGCATTTGGAGTCCTTTATTATTGCCTGCAAACATTACATAGTTAACACTGTACTGCCTACACATCCTTGAAAATATTCACTCATGTTTCACCTTTGATTATGTAGTTATCTTTGCCAGGTCTACCTGGCAAAATGGGAAACCCATTTTAGTTAGTTTTTAACCTCTTCAGGAAGGTTTTAATAAAATACTCCTCCTTCCAATGTCCATTACACACATTAGTTTACTTTATTTCTCCTCTTTTCTACTTTGATAACTCATATATGCTTTTGTCCTTGATCTTAACAGTACAGGGTAAGGGTCACAAACCAAATATGAGCAGAGGGCATGCATTTAACATAAATACCAAAATTAAATAGGACGAAAGACAATTCATGCTAAGGTGCCTGTATAGTAATGAAGTATAACACGAGCTACTTAAAACTGTTTTTTTAAAACACTGTTGCCATAACAAAAAATCAAACAAAACACATCCAAGGTACATGTCCTCCTCTGCTACACACGTCATAGCAAAACTAAAATGAAAGGGCGGTGTCAAAAAAATATCAAATAAGGTTCTATGGTGAAGGTGTGTACATCAGAAAAGCAATTTAAATGTCAGGTGGGGGACAATAGTATGTGTAAACACTAGTGGGACCAGATGAATTTAGTATTTTCGGATAACAGTGTCTGCTATGTAAGTCTCTTACCTGAAGAAGACTAGTGACAAAAATTCATTACCCAGCTAGAAGCTGAAAATGCACTTTGAACTGAGATGTGAAGACCTATAGAGTCCACCTGTCACTTTATGGCTCTCCCATCATATTGGCCTTCACAATGTTTGAAAAACTGGCCATGTGCTTTTTCCCAAAGTTATAAACCATCTTTTGTGATTTATTTCTCAGTTCATGAATTAGTTAAAATCAGCCTAAAAGAGAGACCTTTAAGAGTCTGACAAGAGGCCGGGCACGGTGGCTCAAGCCTGTAATCCCAGCACTTTGGGAGGCTGAGACGGGTGGATCACAAGGTCAGGAGATTGAGACCATGCTGGCTAACACGGTGAAACCCCGTCTCTACTCAAAAATACAAAAAAATTAGCCGGGCGAGGTGGCGGGCGCCTGTGGTCCCAGCTACTTGGGAGGCTGAGGCAGGAGAATGGCGTGAACCCAGGAGGCGGAGCTTGCAGTGAGCTGAGATCCGGCCACTGCACTCCAGCCTGGGCAACAGAGCAAGACTCCATCTCAAAAAAAAAAAGAAAAAAAAAAGAGTCTGACAAGAGAAGCAAGCTTTCCAGAAGTCCTTGCAGCTGCATCAGTGAAATCTTTCATTATAATCTATGTTCTAGTAGCTCACAAATCTCCATCTCTAACCAAGATTTCTCTTATGAACTTCAGAGGTATATATCCAGCTTCCTCCTGGCCATCTCTCATAAGACCCATGGGCATTTTAAACTTATGCTCAAAATGGAATCTGTCATTTCTCCCTTCATTGCCAAAATCAAAGACAAAACATTGCTTTTCTTGGTGATTCATCTAGCTTCCCAGTGCAGAAAGCTGTGGGTCATCTTGGAAAACGTTGTTCTCCCTCTTTCTTATCTAACCAGTCATGAAGCTTTATCAGTTTATTTTCCTGTCTCTCAAGTCCATCCCCAATGCCATAATCCCCGTTTTCTCAGGTAACTGATAGATTGACCCCTACTATTTTCCAATCTGTTCTTTACATTGTAAGCAAAATGATTTTTCTAAAATGCAACCACGGCTTTAAACATTTCTCTATCTCCTGCTACTCTTAGGATGAAGGTAAGACTCCCCAGTGTGGCCAAAAACAAACAAACAAACAAACCAGCTTGATTTATCCCCTGGCTAACTCTCTAGAGCCTTTTCTGCTCTTCCCTCTCTCACTTCTCAGGTATTTGCACTTTCATTGGTTCAACAAACATTGAGTGCCTACCATATGCCAAGAAGTGGGGTGAACAAAACAGGACATGAGGAGATAGAATTTTTTAAGAATCACATAAATATACAATCACACTTTATTACGCTTTTGTGTAAAAAAGAATAAAAGTAGAGGACACATTTAAATAGTATTAGTGAATGACATGATTTAGATTGGTCATCAGGGACCCCAATCTTGATGCTCCAGGACAGCTTTCCTGAAAAGAGCTAGGTTCTGCACATATGGAACTTTTCCTTGTCCATCACTTTTCTACAGCTTACCTATGTCTCAGCCTACATGGTACTTTTTTCAGGCAGTCATCCCCGAGACTCAGAGCCTGGGTTTGGTGCTTCTCCATCCACCGCAGTTTCCTCATTCTTTGCATTGTAGTCGTTTACTTTCCTATAATTAGTTGATTCAGGGACTCTGTCTGTTTTTGTCACATTGAATCCTTAGCTTCCAGCCCCGTGGCTGTTACAGAGCAGATTCTCCAAAAACATTCCTTGGATCAATAAATGGCAGAATGTTTCTGTCACTGATAGAATTGAATAAAATGCTAAAGAAATAATGCTCATGAAAATTCTGCCCCTTTATGACTAACCCCAGAAGATCATATCTTAAAATCTTTTTATTTTCCAATTTGCCCAAACATCAACCCCATTTATATTAATTATTTGAAATATGATAAGTGCCTGACAACTGCAAGAGGGTAGAAGATTTCAAGTTGTTCAAATAAATAGATCTAAAGAGGTTATTACATAGAAATCTAAGACTCCCTGACTTTATTATAAATGTAATTGTGCTTTGTCTTCAGCTTCATCTACTGAAGGCCGTCTCCAGTCCCACCCTATCCGTATGGATCAGTAGTTTATGTCCTTATGATCTGTTTGATCTCACACTAATCAACCAGAAGTATTGCAATAAAAGCCCATTGCAAGCTTGGCATATTACAGAAGAAACACATACATAACTTTGAAATATCATTTGAAACGACATTTGTGAACACTTGAAGAGGCTTCATGGAGACAGGTGGTAAGATTTATATAGGTTTTTTTATAAGTGGGCTAATAGTTGATGTCTATTTTTCAGAAAAGAACCAGATGAAGTTTATAACTTAATGACCTTATTTCTGAATCCAGGTGTGTCATAAATAGAGCATATGATGCAAATTATGTTACCTATTGAGAACAGAGTAAACAAATTTATACAAAGCAGCCTGTTTCCATTATCTCAACGTCACTTCTTGATTTACTAAGCCTATACAGGCACCAGGCTGCTTTACAACCTGTGACAATCACCTGGAGCCCTGTGGGACTCTGTAGTTGATGAGGCTCCCTCTTTTGGCCTTACCTCTTCCTCCAATGCACTGAACTTAGGAGAAGATTTAGCATGACTATGTGGTGAGGTTAGGACGAATGATCTGCTTATCCCATGTCCCTGACTGCTCCATACATTTAGATGTGTGACGTATCTCTCAGAATTGTGACTAACACACATATAATTTCTTGCTAAGCAAAGTGGGAGACAATAATGTGACAAGATCAAGTTGAGCTTTGACAATGGTCTATTGAATTTTAAAACTTAAAGCCATTTTTAAAGTAATAATTTCAAACAACATGCTCTTGCCTAAACCACTTATTTCTATGACTTTCTTCATGTTTTTTCCTAGAATGACTTTTTGTGCCCCTTCAACATCATCATGTTTTATATGCCTAAATCTTACCTACCTACCTTAGCTCATATGTCAACTTATCACAAAACCTTCTCAGATTTGCTCAACTAGATGTGATCTCTCCCTCAGAATTAGGTCCTAATTTCTGAGCTATCCTATGGGTTAAATTTCTTCAAGTCTTTGTTCTGCATAGGTGTTCACAAATATTCATTGGTTGAATAAGAAAATTTTACTTACATGATTAGGAAAAGTAGATAACCTCAAGATTTCTAGAACATTGAGTTAAATCCTTGCATATAGAAATGAAATCATTCTCCGTAACTTTCTGCCACATCGAAGTGTTTGTATTTGGCTTATAGTTGAGAATACTTCTTTGATTTCACAGCTTTATTCTCTTTTCCTTGTGTCTCTATATTGTTAAACAGTCCTGTTCATTGAATTGGCTGAGTTTGTTCCCTCCTGAGGTGATTTGTACTAACTATTGTCTGTACCTGGAATTCTCTTTTTCCAATGTGTGTTGTTGTTGTTGTTTTTTCTTTCTGCCTGTGCCTGCTTTTATCCTGCCATTGCTGGCAGCTGATTAGATGCTGCCCACCCAGATTTAGGGTGGGTCTGTCTCTCCCATTCCACTGACAATTGTCTCTCCCATTCCACTGACAATTGTTAATCTCCTTCAACACCCACACAGTCACACCCAGGAACAATACTTTGCATCCTTCAATCCAATCAAGTTGACACTCAATAGTTCCTAGTATTAAGTTGAGCTGATTAAGTAGAGATTAAATAAATATTGCTTGTTCTCAAACCCTGATTGTCTTTACCTACGTATTTACACAATTCATAACATAATAGCTACTATTTTTGGAATAGCTACTCACTAGATTGTGTTTTATATTCTTTATCATGTTAATTCTATTAAATAACCCTTTGTAAACCCCTATTTTAAAAGTGAGACAAGCTGAAAATAAGTGATTCTTTAGGACTAGATCCAGGTCTAATCTCCAAAATCAATAATCTCAATCAATCACATTACCTGCTTTTACTGGAATAAAAAAATTTCAAATGTACTTAATAGCTTATTGGAACATTAATGATTATCTCAAGCTTTCCTATCCCAAAATATGCTTAACACTAATTTCCTTCATAGCAAATAATTATTATGTATTATACTATGAATTTGTTTTTAATAACAAAAAAATAAGTTTTTTTGCTATATATCAAACCTGCTGTCATTTTTCATAGTTTAATAAAAAAAGTAGTAATTTTTTAAAAATCAAGTAATAGAGAAAATATGATGAACAGAACACAATTTAAAATCATCTTAAAAAAAAAAATGCTTTTTGGCCACCTATACATCTTCTCTAGGAAAGTATCTGTTCATATCCTTTGCCTACTTTTAAAAGGGATTGTTCGTTTCTTGTAAATTTAAGTTCCTTATAGATGCTGGATATTAGACCTTTGTTAGATGCATAGTTTATAATATTTTCTCCCTTTCTGTCAGCTGTCTTTACTCTGTTGATAGTATTTTGCTGTACAAGAGCTCTCACATTTAATTAGATCTCATTTGTCTGTTTTAGATCTTGTTGTGATTGCTTTTAATATCTTTGTTATGAAATCTTTGCCCATTTCTAGAAGGATGGGATTGCCTATGGAAAAAAAGCTCAATATCAATGATCATTAGAGAAATGCAAATTAAAACCACAATTAGATACCATCTCCCACTAGTCAGCATGGCCATTATTAAAAAATAAAAAATAACAGATGCTAGTGAGTTTGCAGAGAAAAGTAAACACTTAGACACTGTTGGTGGGAATGTAAATTAGTTCAACCACTGTGGAAAACTGTATGGTGATTCCTCAAAGACCTAAAAGTAGAACTACCATTCAACCCAGCAATCCCATTACTGAATATATACCCAGGAGAATATAATCGTTTTACCATAAAGACGCATGCATGAGAATGTTCATTGCAGCACTATTCACAAAAGCAAGGAAATGAATCAATCTATATGCCCATCAAGGACAGACTGAGTAAAGCAAATGTGGTACCTATACATCATGGAATACTATGCAGCCATAAAAAAGGAATGAGATTATGTCTTTGATAGGAACATGGATGAAGCTGGAGGCCATTATCTTTAGCAAATGAATGCAGGAACAGAAAACCAAAGACTGCATGTTCTCACTTATAAGCGGGAGCTAAATGATGAAACTCATGAACACAAAAATGAAAACAGGGGACACTAGGGCCTCCTTGAGGGTGAAGGATAGGAGGAGGTAGAGAAGCAAAAAAATAAAAATAAATAAATAGAAATAACAAATTTTGGTTACTAGGCTTAGTACCTGGGTGACAAAATAATCTGTACAACAAACCCCTATGACATGAATTTACTTATATAACAAACCTGCACATATACCTTGAACCTAAATGAAAGATAAAAAAATGAAATAAAATCATCTTACGGAACCAATAGACACTGGGCACTGGGGACTACTAGAAGGAGGGTGAGGGTTGAAAAACTACCTGTTAGATATTATGCTGACTACCTGGGTGATGGGATCCTTTGTACACCAGACTTTGGTGACATGCAATTTACTTATGTAACAAACCTGTGTATGTACTCCCTGAACCTAAAATAAAAGGTGAAAATAAAATTAGCAGAGTGTGGAACCATCTCACTGTCATTGCTGTTCACTATTCCACCTTCTGCCTGTTCCTCACTTGCTTCCATCTTTAGGGATCTCACATTGTCACAGCTCTTCACTCACTTAAATGCCATTCTATCTTTTTCATCTCATTTGCCTGCCCAATATGAAATATTTAGTTATCTGAGTCTGGGCTATTGCAATTCTTATATATTATTTTACCCACTCCAACCTTTATTTTATATATATCATATTATCAACTATATCTTCCTGAAATATTCATTTTTTAAGGATTACACTCAAGCATCTTAATCAGACATTGCAGGCCCTCCACTGTATGGGTTCAACTCACTTCTCACCACCTTTCCACCTCATGGGCTCTACATTTAGATTGCTCTACACATTTTTTTTTTTTTTTGAAACGGAGTCTCGCTCTGTCACCCAGACTGGAGTGCAGCGGCACGATCTCGGCTCACTGCAAGCTCCGCCTCCCGGGTTCACGCCATTCTCCTGCCTCAGTCTCCCGAGTAGCTGGGACTACAGGCGCACACCGCCACACCTGACTAATTTTTTTTTTTTTTTTTTTTTAGTAGAGACGGGGTTTCGGCATGTTAGCCAGGATGCTCTCCATCTCCCGACTTTGTGATCCGCCCGCCTTGGCCTCCCAAAGTGCTGGGATTACAGGCATGAGCCACTGCGCCCGGTGTATACCGTTTTTTATGAAAAGATCTTGTGCATTGTTTTTCTCTCTTCATTTGGTACCCCTTTAAGGTTAAATGTTTTCTAAGTCCTTAGTGCCCTTTAACACTCAGATATCATCTTCTCCTGAAGACTTTTCTAAATAATGTAATTTATTTCTGCTTAATGAAAGTATCATCTATGGAATCCATTTATACCAAAAAAAAAAAAAACAAAACCGTATTATTGAATACCTACTATGAATCAGACACTGTTCAGGTACTGGGAATATATCAGGGAATCAAATGGACAAAAAAAAATCTCTGACATCATGGAATTTGTGCTCTTATGGATAGACAGAAAGTCTCTATCATTAGCAGCAATAAAGAAGAGACTGGTTGGTGCCAGTAATCAAGACAGGGGGAGACAAGGTCCCAAAGAGATCATCTTTCCTGTCATAGATCTAGAGGTTCAGGATAATATAATGGTTTGAGGGGCCAAGATTGGGGCCCCATTGTCCTAATGCCACCTCAGGATGCTGTTTCCTGCATTCTAACCGCTCGGGCTACTGCCATGGGTCAAACAACTCAATGTACTGCTTGGATTGCTACTCCGGGAGAGTGCAAACAGTAAGACTGTGTGGCATCCGTGTGGGAATAGTCATTGCGATGTTTCTGAGACAGGGGTATGCTTAATGTGTTTCATGAATAAACAGTATACCAGTGTGACTGGGCAGGCTGAGTGAGAGAGGAAAAGAGGTAGGGGATGAGGAAGGAGAGGAGAGGCAAGAAAGATGAAATTGTATAGTGGGCCAATTAAAGACTTTAACTTTTACTCTGCCTGAAAAGTTGAGCCACTAGAGGACTTCAAGCAAAGGAATAATATGATTTATTTATAAACCACAGATGGTAACTGTGGCTTCTTATATCTGGAAGAAAGAAACCCTAAAAAATCCTCTGTAGTCTCAAAGTGTGTTTAATAGGTTTAAACACAGACAACCAACTCTAATTGGGGTTCTATGAGAGCAAGATTGTGAGAATGAACTCCGTCTTAGCCAGAAGCACTTCTGTGATCAGTTAACAAAGCCTGTTCAAGTGTTAAGGCTGTTGATTGCCATGTGTTTATGGTCCCCATCTAGTCTAACCTTCACCTTTTCCAAATTTGAATACACTGATCTTCCAACAGGTTACATGACTTTTACAAAGTCATCAACTAATTAATGTCAGCATTTCTGATCCCTAGATAGTGATCTGGATTTTGTCTTGGCCCTTCGCCATTTCAGTTTTTACACTTAAGGCAGTAATCAATGCCTATGCTTCCTGGAAGCTGAAAAGACATTAAAATAAAATACTGTTGTGGTGATAATAATTACCCATGCAAACTTTACTCCCTTAAATTTATATAAACTTCACAATTTGTAAATCACTTTTGTCTTTATCTTAGTTGAGTCCCAAAATTATCTTATAAATTCTTCACAGTCCTAGAAAATTATACTAGAGCCCTGAATATGCAAGAACAGGTCCTCTAGTTGCTCGTAACTGGAATTTCATTTGTCAGTGATTGCAGAGTTTTGCTTTTTTTTTTTTTTTTAACAATTACATTTATAAAATTTAGTTAAAATTATTATCACAGTTATTTCACAATTGTTACTAAAATACTTCTTAGTGCAAGTGGAACAAAAAGAAGGAAAGACCAAAGCTTTCAAAATGTTCAGTGATAAACTTAAAGCTGCCATTCTTTCTGTGCATTGTGGGGAAAAGGAGGAGGAGTTTGTGCTGAGTTCCTGTGATGACTAATGAAATTTTTATTCTTTTCAATAAGAGCTTTAACAATTAGGCTGTGTTATAATGAAATGCCCATTTGTCCAAAGTCTGATTCCTGGTCCATCAATACCTCTTTGTCAGAGGTACATCCCTAAAATATGCCTTTGTCTTGAGTGGAATTCAACCAGAGGCGTTTAGTGCAAGGAGTCTCAGTAAAGCAGCCTGGAATAAACAATGGGGCTTCAGAAAAGCTGAAATTAAAATGTATATGTATATATTTTTCTGTACCATGTGCTATTCATTACCTGACTAAAAGATTATCTACAACAATAGAGAGTAAAACTTCACACTTTAATATGACCATAGAGGAATGTTTAAAAATCCAGATTAATGAAAGACATTTTGCATTCTCAGTAACAGTGTAAAGGACATCTGGAAACTACTTTTTTTGTTGATATTTTTAAACGATTTTAGTTCAAAACTAACTAATGATTTTAAATAGTCTGTACTTTCCTAGAAATACTTTTTTAAAATTTTTATTTTAAGTTCAGTGGCACATGTGCGAATTCGTTATATAGGCAAACCTGTGTCATGGGGATTTGTTGTACAGATTATTTCGTCACCCAGTTTTTAAGACTAGTAACCATTAGTTATTTTTCCTGATCATGTCTCTCCTCCCAACCCCCACTCTCCAATAGACCCCAACGTGTGTTGTTCTCTTGTATGTGTCCATGTGTTCTCATCATTTAGCTCACACTTTTAAGTCCTAGAAATACTTTTACTTTTGTAATTTGATGATATGTAGTCAGTTTTTCCTCTCATGTTACTAATGCAGTTGAAACCAGTTGGGATCTTTTTTAATTACATTTTTCTTGTTGCACCACTTCATCTTCTTTCATTAATATTTAGTCTCTGAGGAAAACTAAAAAATGTTGGTTTGGTATTTAATATGAACTTAGTCACAGTGGGCTCACATTTCCAACATGATAAGAAAGAATCAGGTATTTACAAAGAATCACCATATAGCAAAGAACAGAAGCAACATGGTAAAAGTCTTGTGGATTTACATCAACTATAAATTGGCTCTGGTGTTTTCCACAGCCTGACATGATTCCAAAACGCCAGAGCGTCTTAAAGGAGGACTTTTTAAAAATTCTTTTTAAAGAATGGCATTTAGATGAGTAAAGAACTGTGAGACTGTGAGGTTCCTGGAGATGGAGGGAAGTGAGGCACAGGCAGAAGGGGAAACAGTGAACAGCAATGAATGACAGTGAGAAGGTTCCACACTCTGCTGACTTTATTCTCCACTATCGTGTGATCAATCCATGGATCTATGGACACCTAATAAGTCTTTGGACCCCATTCTAGTTTGCTACTAATCTTACAAATGTTAGAGCATCTGATGGGATACTGAAACCACTGGGCCAATTTTTTTTCTTGTTATGAACAATGCATCTATCTGCCCATATTCTATTTATTTCTGGAATGAAATCCCACTTTTTCTGCTTAGGTAATTTCTAATTAACAGGCACCCTATCACCCAAAACTCAATGAAAGTTGCCTGCTGTGGAAAACTCTGGCACCTACAGTCTGTAATAAATGTCCCCTTTTTGAACTCCTATAATGCCTTAGCTACACTTACATTCTTATATGGTTGTATATACTTTTTTAGTTTTATTGAAGTATAACTGACAAATAAGGATTGTATTTATTCAAGGTGTATGATGTGAAGTTTTTATATACATATACGTGGTAAAATGATTACTACAGCTAAGCTAATTAACATAACATCATTTCACATAACTTCATATGTGTATTTCTGTGTGTATGTGTGTGATGAGAATATTTAAGGTCTACTATAAGCAAACTTCACATACATAATACACTATTATTACCTATAGTCACCATGCTATAATCTAGGTCACCAGAACTTACTTATAGCTGTAAGTTTGCAATCTTTCACTAACAACTCCCCATTTCCTTTGCCCCTCTGGTAACCACCCTGTACTCTCCATTTCTATAAGTTTAACTATTTTAGATTCCACATACAAGTGAGGATTTGTCTTTCTGTGTTTTACTTACTTCACTTAGCATAATGTCCTCCAGGTTCATCCATGTTGTTGCAAATGTCACATTTGCCTTCTTTTTTAAGGCAGAACAATTTTCCATTGTATACATGTGTATTTTCTTTATTCATTCATTGACAGTTAGGTTGTTTTCATATCTTGGCTATTGTAAATAATGCTACAATGAACATAAGAGTGCAGCTGTCACACTGAGATAGTGATTTTATTTCCTTTGAATATATGCCCAGAAGCAACATTGCTGGATCATATGATAGCACTATTTTTTATTTTTTGAGCACCTTCCATACTGTTTTTTAGAATGGCTATGCCAATTTACATTCCCACCAAAAATGCACAAGTGTTTCCTTTCCTCCACCTTCAGTAACACTTATCTTTTGACTTTTTGGTAATAGCTATGCTAACAGGTATGATGTGATATCTCACTGTAGTTTTGATTTTTATTTCCCTGATGATTAGTGATGTTGAGTACCTATTCATGTACCTGCTGACCATTTGTATTTCTTCTTTGGAAAAATATCTATTCAACTTCTTTGCCCATTTTTAATTGAGTTGTTTGGCTATTTTTGTTCTTAAGCTGCATGTGTTTCTTGTATGGTTTGGATGTTAACCCCTTATCAGATATATGATTTGCAAATATTTTTCCCATTAGTAGGTTGGAATTTCATTTAGTTGATTGTTTCTTTCACTATACTAAAACTTTTAAATTTGATACAAGTCCCATTTGTTTATTTTTGCTTTGGTTGCCTGTACTTTGGGATGTCATATACAAAAGTAATTGCTAAAATTAATGTCATAGAGTTTTTCTCCTTTGTTTAAATCTAGGAGTTTTACAGTTTAAGGTATTAATTTTAAATGTTTAATGCATTTTAGTTTATTTTGTGTATGGTATAAAAGAAGGACTCAGTTTTATTTTTTGCATGCAGATATCCAGTTTTCCCAACACCATTTATTGAAGAGGCTATCCTTTCTTTTATTGTGTATTATTGGTGCCTTTCTTGAAGATTAGTTGACTGTATATACATATATATATATATATACACACACACACACACTACAATTGCCATATTATTTTGATTACTATGGCTTTGTAATGTAATCTGAAATCAGGGTGTATAATATTGATACCTCCAGCTTGGTTCTACTTGCTGAAGATTGCTTTAGCTATTTACGATCCTTTGTGTTCCATATGAATTTTAAAATTTTAAAAAAATTTCTGTAAAAATGCCATTTTAATTTTGATAGGGTTTGCATTGAATATATAGATCAATTTGGGTAGTAGGGACATTTTGAGATATTGATTCTTCCAATTCATCAACATGGAATATCTTTTTATTTATTTGTGTCATCTTAAATTTCTTTTATTAATGTTTCATAGCTTTCAATTACAGAAATATCAACTTTTTGTTAAATGTGTTTCTAAGTCTTTTATTCTGTTTCATGCCATTGTAAAGGGAATTGTTTTCTAATTTATTCTTCAGAGCATTTGTTGGTAGTATACAAACGCAACTGATTTTTGTATATATCAATTTTGTATCCTGAAAAGTTATTAATTAATTTGGCAGTTCTAACAATTTTTCATAGATTTTTGAGAGTTTTCTGTATATATAATATCATGTCATCTGCAAGCAGAGATCATTACTTTATTTCTGAATTACATGCGTTTCTTTTTTTTTTTTCCTTGCTTAATTACTCTGACTAGGACATCCAGTTGAATAGAAGTGGTGAGAGTGACATAGTGGGCATCGTTGACTTGTTTTGATCTTAAAAAAAAGTCTTCTAACTTTTCAACATGGAATATGATGTTAGTTGTGATTTTTGACCTTTATGGCATTTAGCTACAAATCTTCTGTATCTAGTTTGCTGAGAGTTTTTTCATGAAGGGTTGTTGAATTTTGTCAAATATTTTCCCTGCATCTATTAATATGATTTTTATTCTTCTTTCTTTTAATGTAGTACATCACAAAAAAAGTGTGTGATATTTTTGATTTGCATATGTTGAACAATCCTTGCTTCCCAGGTATAAATTCTTTTTGATCACAGTACATGATCTTTTTAATGTGCTGTTGAATTAGGTGGGCTACTATTTTGTTGAAGATTTTTCTATCTATTTTTATCAAAACATTGGCCTGTGTTTTCTTTTTTGTACTTTTCTGGCTTTTATATCAAGGTGATGCAGACCTTGTAAAATGAGTTTGAAAGTTTTCTCATCTCTTCCATGTTTTGGAAGAGTCTGAGAAAATCTGACATTAATTATTTCTATGTGTTTGGTGGAATTCATCAGTGAAGTCATCAGGCCATGGGCTTTTATTTGATGGAAGATGTTTATTACTGATTCGGTCTCCTTAATCATTATTGGTCTATTCTGAGTTTCTTTTTCTTTATGATTAAGTCTTGGTAGTGACATGTTTAGTAATTTATCCACTCCTTCCATGTTACCCAATTTGTTGTCATATAATTGTTCCTAGTAGTTTTCTATGATGGTGGTATCAGTTGTAATATCAGCTCTTTCATTTATGATTTTATTTTGGTCATCTATTATTTTTCTGAGTATAGCTAAAGGTTTGTTAATTGTATCTTTTTAAAACAGCAATTCTTAATTTTGTTCATTTTATCTAGTCTATTTCATTTATTTCTACTTTAATCTTTTTTATTTCTTCCCTCTACTAAACTTGGACTTGGTTTATCCTTCTTTTCCTTATTCCTTATGGCATAATGTTAAATTGTATATTTGAGATATTTGTTTTGTCTTTCTTTATCACTATAAATTTCCCTGTTAGAACTCTTTTTGGCTGTATTTCATAAGTTTAGATATGTTGTGTTTCCATTTTGTCTCAGGATTTTTTTTAATTTTCCTTTTGATTTCTTATTTGACCCATTGGTTGTTTGAAAGAGTGTTGTTTAATTTCCACATGTTTGTGAATTTTCTAACTTTCCTTGTGTTATTGATTTACAATGTCATACCATTTGGCTTAGAAAAGATCCTTGATATGATTTAAATCTTTTTGGATTTGTTAAGAATTATTTTGGAGCCCAACATATGATCTATCATGGAGGATGTTCTGTGTGTGCTTCAGAAAAATTTACATTCTGTTGCTGTTGATAGATTGTTCTTTATACATACATCTGTCAGGTTCATTTGGTCTAAAATACTTTAAGTCCAGTGTTTCCTTATTAATTTTCTATCTGGATAATATGTCAACTGTTGAAAGTGGCATATTGATATTCCCTCCCATTATTGTATTGCTGTCTTTCTCCCTGAACACCTATTAATACTTGCTTTATATATTTAGGTGTTTCAGTGTTGGGTGAATATATAGTCACATTTTTTATATCCTTTTGATAAATTAACACCTCTTTCATTATGTAACAACCTTCTTTGTCTCTTTTTACAGTTTTTGACTTAAAATCTATTTTGTGTGATAGAAGTATAACCACTCCTCTTCTCTTTTGGTTTCCATCAGCATAGAATATATTGTGTTTAATCCTTCACCTTTAGTCTATTGTATTAGAAAATAAACTATAACTGAAAGTCTCTGACATACCTTGGAGACATTTTCTCCACTGTTTTGGTGATTAGCATTTGGCTCCTCATTACTTATGAAAATGTATGCAGCTGGCTTGAGTTTCTCCCCAGAAAATGGGTTTTTCTTTTCTATACATTGTTAGGTTGCAAATTTTTCAAACTTTTATGCTCTGTTTCCTCTTGAACACTTTCTCACTTAGAAATTTCTTTCACCAGATACCCTAAATTATTTCTCTCAAGTTCCACAGATCTCTAGGGCAGAAGCAAAATGCTACCGTCTCTTTGCATAGAAAGAGTAACCTTTACTTCAATTCCCAACAAATTCTTCGTCTCCATCTGAGACCACTTCAGCCTGGACTTTATTGTCCATATCACTATCAGCATTTTGGTCAAAATCATTCAACAAATCTCTAGAAAGTTCTAAACTTTCCCACATTTTCCTGTCTTCTGAGCCCTCCAGGTCTCTAAGATGTTTCAGACTTACCCATGCCTTCCTGTCTTCTGAGAACTCCAAGTCTCTAGGAAGTTCCAAATATTCCCACATTTTCTTGTCTTCTTCTCAGCCCTCCAAACTCCTCTGCCTGTTACCCAGTTCCAAAGTCGCTTCCACATGTTTGGGTATCTTTACAGCAGCACCCCACTCCGGTACCAATTTACTGTATAAGTTCATTCTTACACTCCTATAAGGACTTACCTGAGACTGTGTAATTTATGAAGGAAAGAGGTTTAATTGGCTCACGGTTTCACAGGGCTGGGAGACCTCAGGAAACTTACAATCATGGTGAAAGGATAAGCAAATACATGCTTCTTCACATGGCAGCAGCAAGGAGAAGTGCAGTACAAAAGGGGGAAAAGCCCCTTATAAAACTATCAGATCTTGGGGCCAGGTGCGGTGGCTCACACCTGTAATCCCAGCACTTTGGGAGGCCGAGGACGGTGGTCTCCTTGGGTCAGGAGTTCAAGATCAGCCTGGTCAGCATGGAGAAACCCTGTCTCTACCAAAAACACAAAATTAGCTAGGCGCAGTGGTGCATGCCTGTAATGTCAGCTACTCGGGAGGCTGAGACAGGAGAATCACTCGAATGCAGGAGGGAGAGGTTGTGGTGAGCCGAGATCGTGCCATTGTACTCCAGCCTGGGCAACAAGAGCTAAATTCCGTCTCAAGAAACAAACAAACAAACAAAAACACATCAGATCTTGTAAGAACTCACTACAATGACAACAACATGAGGGTTACCACCCCCATGATTAAACTATCTCCCATCAGGCCCCTCCCATGACACATGGGAATCTAGTAACTAAAATTCAAGGTGGGATTTGGGTAAGGACATAGCCAAACCATAACAGTTATGAAGTATGTGGCAAGTCACTTCATTCCTAAGGTGCCTGCCTGCTCTTTCCTTTGTTGCCAATAAGCCTCTGTGGTCATAATGTGCCAAAGAGGAAGCAGATTGTGCTCAGGTGTTAGCTCTATTCTCTACCCATTTCCATCCTGTAGGGCTGTAGTAGTCCCCTAGAGCTGCTTGAGCACCCCAGCCCAGCCTCAGAGCTCTCCTTATCATAGTAAACGTAAGCCACATGAGGCTCTTATCCCAATCAGACAGGCATCTTTATGTAGAAAAATGAAATGGACAATATCACTATATTTCTCCATGTGGTCCACGACTCCTTACACAGTATATATGCTCGCACAGATGAAGATCTAACTCAACTCTCAGAATGGACTTACGACTCAGATTGCTTCAAACAACCATTCACCACTTTTCTTAACTTTGTAGCAATGCATACTTGGTTTTGTTTTGAAAAAGGGTAAAAAAAATTAAAATACCAAGAGAACTCTCCAATTATTGTTAGAAACTTTTTGAGGAAAAAAATGCAGATAAAGCACATTCTTAAACATTTCACTATGTGACAATAAAGCATTCATTTAAATTCTATAATTTGATGCCAGTATATTTTTGGTATGCTTTCAGGTAAATTATACTCACAGAATCACAGAGTTACAGAGCTGAAAGACTCTTAGACACTTTAGTCCTTTGCCCAAGACCAGAGACACTGTGAATTGCCATAACTCTAAAATATAAGGGTCTTCTGATTCCCATTTCTATGTCCATTACATTACAATACATTGTATTGAAATTTTGACAGTACAAAAGTCAAATAGTGATATCACAGTCTCTTTTAGACCATTCAATTGCCAGGTGTCAGTGTAGCATTTTTGAAAATGCGGCTCTCTCTGTCACATCAGTCACCCGCCATCCATCACATTATTACCTCAGGTGAGACTCCCTGATTCTTATAACTTCAGTAAATACTCCTTTAAAAGCCATTTCTGAAGTTTTCAGTTTAGACTGGCTTACAGTTGGTTTTACATGTCTCTTTGTATCACATGATTATATTTGTCCTATCTCATCAAATTTAATCTTCAAGATAATGACTGCAGAACAGTTCTCCAGCTTACCTTGGAGCAACCCAGGTTCCCTCTCTTTCTCACTTGTAATTTTCAAGAATAACTGTGAAATGTGCTGGAAATGTAACATCCTGAAATAGGGTGGAACTGGCCAGAACAGCCTGGGCCCTGTTCCAGTACTCCTGACAATAGGATGTCCTTCAGCGCTTTAGCCTAGCATGTCCTATAACCCTGGAGTATAAAATCCAAGGCAAGCTGCCTTCCAGGGTCCCTCAGCTGCAATGCAAGTGGGGCACTTGCAGATGAAACTTAATCTGCCCCAGACAGCTTCCTAGACCTTGTGGGACCAGCTCATAATGAATCCCAGGCATCTGTTTTCTCTTGCTGCCTATCTGTAAGTAATAGATCTTCATGTAACTTGTTACATATGTGAGTGTTCTGTTTCATGGGACTCAGACAAGTTTGTAACTGGTACACAATGAACTTGCTTCAAAGTGACCATACCTTCTATTTTATATAAACTTCTCCTTAGTGATCTGGTGTCTCGTCTTATTTAAAAATTGCATAATACATCTCATTTATTTAACAAGCCCATGTATGCCAGAGCTTATTTGTCAGTCATCTGTTTCTGAATTCAACCTATGATATAACCTCCCTCCCTTACCAGGAAACACCCTCCCATTTTCTTCCCAAGCAGGTGTCAATTGCATTCTTTTGTGCCCCAGCTGGTGCCTAAATGAACATCTCTGATCCAAGCATTTGCCCAAAGATATGCCTGGATTAGAATGTCATAAATAGGTCATTGCCTTGTCCTTTTGGCAGTTGCTTATTTCAACATAACCCAAAAGCATTATTTCCCTTACACTTAACCAAAAGAACCATCTGGGCATCTGAGACTTTCTCTGGCTAGAGTTCCAGAGGATGTCTCAGGGGTTAATGAAGTTGCTGTGTCCCTGCAGCTTGCTCAGTCTAGGTAACAGTGATGACATGAGACATTAGCCCACCTTAAATAAGTCAGGTAGCTCTCCCTGGAAAAACAGATGCATGACTAGATGAAGTAAGAGTCTATGTGCTTAGGTTTAAGGGACAAAGAAAAGGACTCCTACTCTGAAATGTTTCCTCACCTGCTTATATTTCTGCCTTATATCCTACCTCCAAGTTTTATTATTTTGCACTAAGCCATATATTCATTAATTACAGTTGCCTTTAGGAAATATAATAGCAATTGATATGGTCATTAAAATTAACTGTCCTTTGTGCGTTATTCATTTTTCAATACAATAGGTCAAAATAGCCTTTGATGGGTGACATAGTATAAGTGAGAATAAATGAATTGACCAATAACAAGTTTTAAAATTGAGGCAGTCATTAATAGCCTACTAAACAAAAAAAGGCTGGGGTCAGATTGATTCACAGCAAAGTGTTACCAGAAGTACAAAGAGGAGATGATATCATTCCTTCTGAAATCATTCCAAACAATAGAAAAAGAAGGACTCCTCCCTAACTCATTTTATGAGGCCAGCATCATTGTGATACCAAAGCCTGGGAGAGACACAACAAAAAAAGAAAACTTTAGGCCAATATCCCTGATGAGCATCCATGTGAAAATCCTCCATAAAATGCTCACAAACTGAATCCAGCAGCACGTCAAAAAGCTTAACCAACATGGTCAAGGCAGCTTCATCCCTGGGATGCAAGGCTGGTTAAACATGTGCAAATCAATAAATGTAATCCATCACATAAACAGAACCAATGACAAAAACAACAATAAAATTCAACATCCCTTTACGCTAAAATCTCTCAATAAACTAGGTATTGATGAAACATATCTCAAAATAATGAGCTATTTATGACAAACCCATCGCCAATATATTACTGAATGGGCAAAAGGTGGAAGCATTCCCTTTGAAAACTGGCACAAGACAAGGCTGCCCTCTCTCACTACTCCAATTCAACATAGTACTGGAAGTTCTGGCCAAGTGAATCAGGCAAGAGAAAGAAATAAAGGTATTCAAAGAGGAAGAAAGGAAGTCAAATTGTCTCTGTTTGTAGATGACACGATTATATATTTAGAAAACCCCATTGTCAGCAGGGCATGGTGACTCATACCTGTAATCCCAGCGCTTTGTAAGGCCAAGGTGGATGGATCATGAGGTCAGGAATGAGACCAGATTGCCCAACACGGCGAAACCCCATCTCTACTAAAAATACAAAAATTAGCCAGGCGTGGTGGTGTGTGCCTGTAATCCCAGCTACTCAGGAGGCTGAGGCAGGAGAATTGATTGAACTCGGGAGCAGAGGTTGCAGTAAGCAGAGATCGTGCCACTGCACTACAGCCTGGGTGACAGAGTTAGACTCAGT
>NW_012116032.1:3123841-3124246 GCF_000951035.1 Colobus angolensis palliatus | reverse complement strand
AAAAAAAGCCTCAGGATACAAAATCAATGTACAAAAATCACAAGCATTCTTATACACCAACAACAGACAAAAAGAGAGCCAAATCATGAGTGAATTCCCATTCACAGTTGCTACAAAGAGAATAAAACACCTAGGAATACAACTCACTTGGGATGTGAAGGACCTCTTTAAGGAGAACTACAAACCACTGTTCAAGAAAATAAAAGAGGACACAAACAAATAGAGAAACATTCCATGGTCATGGATAGGAAGAATTAATGTCATGAAAATGGCCATACTGCCTGAAGTAATTTATAGATTCAAGGCTATTCCCATCAAGCTACCATTGACTATCTTCACATAATTAGAAAAAACTCAATTTCATATGGAACCAAAAAAGAGCCCATATACCCAAGACAATCCTAA
>NW_012116032.1:3085109-3123791 GCF_000951035.1 Colobus angolensis palliatus | reverse complement strand
CCCATCAAGCTACCATTGACTATCTTCACATAATTAGAAAAAACTCAATTTCATATGGAACCAAAAAAGAGCCCATATACCCAAGACAATCCTAAGCAAAAAGAACAAAGCTGGAGGCATCACGCCACCAGACTTCAAACTATACTACAAGGCTACAGTAACGAAAACAGCATGGTATTGGTACCAAAATAGACATAAAAAAATGGAACAGAACAGAGACCTCAGAAATAACACCACACATCTATAACCATCTGATCTTCAACAAACCTGACAAAAGCAAGCAATGGGGAAAGGATTCCTTATTTACTAAATGGTGCTGGGAAAACTGTCTAGTCATATGCAGAAAACAGAAACTGGACTCCTTCCTTACAACTTATACAAAAATTAACTCAAGATGGATTAAAGACTTAAATATAAAACCCAAAAGCATAAAAACCCTAGAAGAAAACCTAGGCAATACCATTCAGGACATAGGCATGGGAAAGACTTCATGACTAAAACACCAAAAGCAGCTGCAACAAAAGCCAAAATTGACAAATGGGATCTAATTAAACTAAAGAGCTTCTGCACAGCAAAAGGAACTATCATCAGAGTGAACAGACAACCTATAGAATGGGAGAAAATGTTTACAATTTACCCATCTGACAAAGAGCTAATATCCAGAATCTACAAAGAAGTTCAACAAACTTACAAGATAAAAACAACCGCATCAAAAAGTGGGCAAAGGATATGAAGAGACATTTCTCAAAAGAAGACATTTATGTGGCCAACAAACATAAGAAAGAAAGCTCATAATCACTGGTCATTAGGGAAATGAAAATCAAAACCACAATGAGATACCATCTCACACCAGCTAGAATGGAGGTTATTAAATAGTCAAGAAACAACAGATGCTGGTGAGGGTGTGGAGAAATAGGAACACTTTTACATTGGTGGTAGGAGTGTAAATTAGTTCAACCATTATGGAAGACAGTGTGGCAATTCCTCCAGGATCTAGAACCAGAAATACCATTTGATCCAGCAATCTTGTAACTGGGTATATACCCAAAGGATTATAAATCATTTAACTGTAAGAACACAGGCACACGTACATTTATTGCAACACTATTTACAATAGCAAAGACTTGGGACAAACCCAAATGCCCATCAATGATAGATTGGATAAAGAAAATGTGGCACACATACCCCATGGAATACTATACAACCATAAAAATGAATGAGTTCATGTCCTTTGCAGGGATGTGGATGAAGCTGGAAGCCATCATTCTCAGCAAACAAACACCACATGTTCTCACTCATAACTGGGAGTTAAACAATGAGAACACATGGACACAGGGAGAGGAACATCACACACCACAGCCTGTCGGGGAGGGGTCAGGGGCAAGGGGAGGGAGATCATTAGGACAAATACCTAACGCATGTGGGGTTTAAAACCTAGATGAAAAGTTGATAGGTGCAGCAAACCACCATGGCACATATATACCTATGTAACAAATGTGCACATTCTGCACATGTATCCCACTATTTAAAGTAAAATAAAAATATAAATAAATAAATAAATAAACAAATAAATAAGTCATAGATGACGTGAACAAATGGAAACACATCCCATACTCATGGATGGGTAGAATTGATATTGTGGAAATGGACATACTGCCAAAAACAATCTATAAATTCAATGCTATTCCCATCAAAATATCATCATTATTCTTCACAGAACTAGAAAAAACAATCCTAAAATTCATGTGGAACCACAAAAGAGCCCACATAACCAAAGCAAGACTAAGCAAAAAGAACAAATCTGGAAGCATCCCATTAATCAACTTCAAACTATACTACAAGGCTATAGTTACTGAAACAACATGGTACTGGTATAAGAAACAGGTATGTAGACCAATGAAATAGAATAGAGAACCCAGAAATATAGCCAAACACTTATAGCCAACAGATCTTTGACAAAGCAAACAAAAATATAAAGTGGGGAAAAAACATCTTATTCAACAAATGATGTTGGGAATTGGCAAGCCAAATGTAGAAGAATGAAACTGGATCATCATCTCTCACCTTATACAAAAATCAACTCAAGATGGATCAAATACTTAAATCTAAGACCTGAAACCATAAAAATTTTAGAAGATAACATTGGAAAAACTCTTCTAGACATTGACTTATGCAAAGTATTCATGACTAAGAACCCAAAAGCAAATGCAACAAAAACAAAGATAGACAGGACTTTATTAAACCAAAAAGTTTCTGCACACCAAAAGAAATAATCAGCGAGTAAACATACAACCCACAGAGTGGGAGAAGATATTTGCAGACTATGCATCCACCAAAGGACTGCTATCCAGGATCTATGAGAAACTCAAACAAAGCAGCAAGAAAAAACAAATAATCCCATCAAAAAGTGGGTAATGGACATGATAGACAATTCTCAAAAAAACGTATACGAGTGGCCAATAAACATATGAAATATGCTCAACATCACTAATGATTAGAGAAATACAAATCAAAACCACAATGCAATACCACCCTACTCCTGCAAGAATGGCCATAATTAAAACATCAACAAATAATAGATGTTGGCATGGATGTGGTGAAAAGGGAATGCTTTTATGTTGCTGGTGGGAATGTAAACCAGTACAACCACTGTGGAAAATAGTGTGGAGATTCCTTAAAGAACTAAAAGTAGAACTACAATTTTATTCAGCCTTCCCACTCCTAGGTATCTACTCACAGAAAAGTCACCCTATATGAAAAAGACATTTTCACCTGCCTGTTTATAGCAGCACAATTCACAATTGCAAAAATATGAAACCATCCTAAAGGCCCATCATGTATATATGTACATATATGTGTGTATATATATATGTGTGTGTGTGTGTGTGTATATACACACATACAAACACATACCATGGAGTATACCGTGGAGTACTACTCAGCCATAAAAACGAATGAAATGTTGGCAGTCACAGCAACCTAGATGGAGTTGGAGCCTATTATTCTAAGTGATGTAACTCAGGAATGGAAAACCAAACATTGTATATTCTCACTTATCAGTGGGATCTAAGCAATAAGGAGGCAAAGGCATAAGAATCATATAATGAACTTTGGGGACTCTGGGGGTAGGATGAGACAGGGGTGAGAAATAAAAGATTACACATTGGGTACACTGTACGCTCCTCGGGTGATGAATGCACCAAAATCTCAGAAATCACCGCCACAGAACTTATCCATGTAACCAAAAACCACCTGTTCTCCCAAAACTACTGAAAAATAAAGATATATATACACATAAAAAGAACAAAAAAGATGACTCCATTGAATTTTAATTTTTAAAACAGCGTGTGACTCTCTATCTCAAACAAAATAGTTTATTTTGAGGAAAAAAACTTTTGAATGATTTCATACATAATATTAATTTCCTTCACTAGAATTTATTCATCAGTAGCATCACATCTAAGTTGAAATAATCAAAAAAGAACAAACAATAATCCAATATTGCATTCATTTTTTTTCTTTTATATGTAAAACTCTGTGGGGTTGATTTCTCACATTCAGATATGTGACAAAATACATGAAAAATGTTAATATTTATAAATAGTGTGTCAGAGACTATTTGTCCTCTCAAATCAGTTTTGCCCTTTCTCCTTAGGAAAAAAGAATTAAATCTATGGCTGGTCACTCAGCCAGGGCTTATTGCTCAGCCAGGGCTTATTCTTCCTTGCCCCATCTTACAGCCAGAATAAACAGCTGACTGGCTCTCATAGATGGAATGTGAACAGAAGGGACTTGTAGCACCCTCTAGCCTGGCTCAAAGTTTGGCTCAAATCCTGCTCTCTTTTTGGATTTTCAGTTATGTTAGCCAATACATTTTCTTACTATTTAAACCAGCTATAATTGTTTGTTTGTTTTTAGTTGCTCCTAGCCAAAAGCATCCTAGATAATACATATGATCATAAAACACATTGCATAAGCATGGTTGAAGAGTATAATATATGACCAGGAATGTTTTCCAAACTAGGATATGTAGAAATGTTTTTTGTTTTGTTTTGTTTTTGTTTTTGTTTTTGAGATGGAGTTTCACTCTTGTTACCCAGACTGGAGCGCAGAGGCGCCATCTCGGCTCACTGCAACTTCTGGCCCCCGGATTCAAGCGATTCTCCTGCCTCAGCCTCCTGAGTAGCTGAGATTACAGGCATGCACCACCCACGTCCAGCTAATTTTGTATTTTTAGTAAAGACGGGGTTTCTCCATGTTGGTCAAGCTGGTCTCAAACTCCTCATCTCAGGTGATCCACCCGCCTCAGCCTCCCAAAGTGCTGGAATTATAAGCGTGAGCCACTGGACCCTGCTGAAATGTTTTTAGAGTTGAATCGATAATGTTTATTGGTTGGAGCTGCGAACATGTTTACCTTATTTTTTATTTGATAAGTTGTCTGACATCTTGTATAAATACTATTGTTTTTATGGTTTGTTCCTCTGTTGTTTTCCAGCATTGCACAGCTAGAATTCACCTCTTGGATAACATTTTTTTTAAATTATAGTGGCTCCAATTTATCCAAATAGTAAGGACATTCTGATGTCATACAAGTTTAGCATATTATTTAAAGTATATTATCCTGACAGTATTGTATAATTCAGTGTTGATGTGATTATCTTAATATTCACATGAAGAATGACTCATCAGATACTGATATCTGATCATGGTTTTAGATCATTTGAATGTAAGCATTGTGCTGGATGCTCTACAAACTAAGGCTATATTCTTTATTTGTTAAATCCTCAAAAGTATGCTGGTCTTTGTGTGCGTGTGTTATATAACAATTGCAAAAACAGTTCCTCATTAAATAATATTGCTTGAATTCTTATTTCAGTCTTTTGCTGTGTCCACAGGAAGCAATTGTTTCATTGTACAGAATACAGCTTTATTGAATCATTGTAATTACGTCCAAGCTTGGAAATCAACATAATCCAAATACTTATTGCAAATATTTTATTTGCTAATTTAAAAATATTCCTATATATACACATACAACTCTATCAATTATCATATATTTAGAACATATGCAATTGTGTACACTGATGATTTTTTTTTTTCTTTTGAGATGGAGTCTCGCTCTGTCACCCAGGCTGGAGTGCACTGGCACGATCTCGGCTCACTGCAAGCTCCGCCTCCCGAGTTCACGCCATTCTCCTGCCTCAGCTTCCCTAGTAGCTGGGACAACAGATGCCCAACACGCCCAGCTAATTTTTTGTATTTTAGTGGGGACGCGGTTTCACTGTGTTAGCCAGGATGGTCTAGATCTCCTGACCTCGTGATCCGCCCACCTCGGCCATACCCTGATGGTTTTAATCAACATGTTTTATGAGATTTTTCTTAAAGACTGGAAGAACATCACAAACTGTTAACGGTAATCTCCTCTGTGGAAGTGTGATTGGATGTGCGATCTTGGAAAAACTCATTCATTTTATACTTCATATGAAAAATTTGTGAATCACGGGATGTTGGGTTGTGTTTGCCTTATTTAGAATAACAATTAAGTAAAAGTTCCTAAAGAAAGGATTGTTGGGTTTTTAAAGTTGTATGTTTCTTCAAACAACTTTATAACAAAGTATAAGTTTCCAAATTAATTTCTAAAAAGGTCGAATTTGTTTACATTTTCATCAGCAATATAAAGTTGTATTTCAGCATTTCCAAAAAAAGAGATAGGAATAAATATTTGTGGGATATATTTTTGCTATTGCTCTTATAGCCATTTTTCATGTTTGTACATCCATTTATTGATCTGTCTTAGTTCATTTGAGCTGCTATAACAAAATACCCTCATTGTGATTTTTTTGGTTATGATTTCTTTCTAATTTGGTCTTAAGGTCTCTCTCTGGAGAGTGGCCATAAGCCAGATTATCTACCCTCTAAGAGAGCACTGACCAAGTAGAGAGTTACGGTCGGTGGGTCTGTTAGGTAAAACACAATAAGGGAGTGAAACCAAAATGCATGTAATGGAAGAAATTTATCATTCTCAAGTCTAAGAGAGGTTAGGGGTACGAATAGGAGCTGGTGGGAAATCTGGAGGTGAAAGAAACTTAACCAGCAGGTGAACAAAGGGAGATAGAGAGAGAGAAAGGGACAGGGAAAAAGAGAGAGAGAGAACCTATAGGGCTACGCCTTTATTAAAGTTCTTATACATTATGTCATAGGTTTTCCAATGGGGTTATGGATTGGCTAGCTTAAGGAAAACACATTCTAGGAGAATTTGTTTGCATAACTCTGGTATTGATCATTACGTTTTACCATTGTCAGCAGCTGTGGAATATGTTGGGTTTTGGATGAGTGAGATGAGAAATTGAGAATGGCATATCTTTTTTTTTTTTGAGACAGAGTCTTGCCCTGTCGCCCTGGCTGGAGTGCAGTGGCGCGATCTCAGCTCACTGCAACCTCCACCTCCTGGGTTCAAGCAATTCTCCTGCCTCAGCCTCCCGAGTAGCTGGGACTACAGGCGCATGCCACCACACCTGGCTAATTTTTTGTATTTTTTGTAGAGATGGGGTTTCACAATCTTAGGCAGGATGTCTCAATCTCCTGACCTCATGATCTGCCTGCCTCAGCCTCCTAAAGTGCTGGGATTATAGGCCTGAGCCACCGTGCTTGGCCCAGGAAGGCATATCTTAAACAACCACATTGGGAGGGTAAGTTTTAACTAGGCCAAAGGTGATGTAGTACAACTAAGTTTCAAACAACTTATGTCGGGTCTATAAATTGATGCCGAGTCAGCAACTATATTAAACAGATTTATGACAACAATAAACTAGGAGGCTTACAAACAACAGAAATTTATTTCTCACAGTTCTAGTGGCTGAGAAGTCCAAGATGATGGTACCTGCAGATTCGTGTCTGGTAAGGGCTCAATTCTTGGTTCATAGATGGTGCCTTCTCTCTGCACCCTCCAGTGGTAGAAGGGGCAAGGCAGCTCACTATGTTCTCTTTCAGGAGGGCAATAATCCAATGTATTAGGGCTCTGCTCTAATGACGCAACTGCAACACAATGACTTCGCCTCTTAATACCAACACATTGGTGAGTAGGTTTCAACATATGAATCTTCGGTAGCCACAGGCATCAGTCTTTAGAAAAAGGTTGAACCTGCAATGAGCCATAATAGCACCACTGTGCGCCAGCCTGGAAAACAGAGTGAGACCCTATCTCAAAACAAACAGACAAA
This sequence comes from Colobus angolensis palliatus, assembly GCF_000951035.1. NCBI lineage: Eukaryota > Metazoa > Chordata > Mammalia > Primates > Cercopithecidae > Colobus > Colobus angolensis. The sequence continues at coordinate 3,116,571 of NW_012116032.1, read as the reverse complement.
CAAACAACACATTACATTTTAAAAATTTATTAGTTTAACAAATATCAGGTGTCAGCTATATGTCAGATACTTGTAATCATTATCGAGAAAAAACATAAATAATCCTTATTTTATTCACCTCTTCACAATCCCAAAAGAAAACACTGTTATCCCCAGGTTTGCACAAAGGAATAAAAATAAGAGACTCAGGCATATTAAGAATTTATTTTAAATCACCTAGCAACTGAGAGATCTAGGGTTCAAATCCAAAATTTTTTGTCAAACACCAAAACCAATGTGCTTTTTAGTCTACCTGTCAAACATGGAGTTTTACTACACTAGAAGTTTAAATTAATTTTGCTGATTTTATAAACAAAGTTAAAGTCTTATTTTTGCTTTAGTTTTTTGATATCATGAAGTTAAAAATATTTTCCTGTTTGTTTACTTATTGTATTTCTTCATGAGACTACTGTCTGCTCATGTACTTTAGTAATTTGTTACTCTTGTGATTTTGATAACTTTCATACTAACTTGTATAATATATAGATCAAGATATAGACATAAATGTTGTTTTTTGTAATGTTTGATTAAAGTAAATGTACTTTTTTATTGTTTTACATGTTGGTTATAAGAGTTAAAATTCAGAATAATTTAACATATTAGGCTGGGTGTGGCGGCTCATACATGTAATCCTGGCACTTTGGGAGGCTGAGACAGGAGCATTGCTTGAGTCCAGAGGTTTGAGATCAACCCAAGCAACATAACAAGACATGATTTATATATACATATGTATTTTTTTAATTAGCTGGGCATGGTGGTGCATGCCTGTAGTCCTAGCTACTCAGGGGACTGAGAAGGGAGGATCATTTGAGCCCAGGAGGTTGAGGCTACAGTGAATTATAATCATGCCACTACACTCCAGCCTGGATGGCAGAGTGAGACCCTGTCTGAAAAAAATTAACACATTACATTTTTCTTTATATTGATTGAATAAATAGAGGGCATAAAAAATAAGAAAAGTGACAAACTTTTCATATTTGACTGTGTAACTATATTTATCAATTCATATAATGAATTATAGGACCTACTAATGTAGAAATATTTATTAGTAATTGTTTGAAATGCAGCCTAGTTTGTTATTAAAGAACATTTTAATTTGAAATAAATGTTTTGCATGGCATATTTTAGCTTTTCTAATTCCAATATTCAGAAACGATAATCCTTGCCCATATTTTTCTGTTAATATTTTGCTTTTATTATCACTAGTTGAATGTACAGTTTCCCTAATAAATGTTGTTATGTGACTCTGGACTTCTTTTATCATTATCAGTTAGTTTTATCACGAGAATTTAGTCAATGGAGCTGTATTTACTTTTCTCAATGAGTCATGTTTCCTTTATATACTTATTAACATGTTTTATACCATCGCTTTCATCCTCATTCATGTCTCTTATTAATTGCCTGAAGGTGTTTTAATGATGAATAGAAACCTGTCATTGAAAAAAATTTCCAGAAATTAGCTTAACATTAGTTTCCAATCTACATAAAGGATATTAAGTACAAATGAACAAAATCTTATGTAATGCTGCATTAATGATGAAAAAGAATGTTAATGACTTCTGACATGATGACATAGATATGGTAATTTAAAGGCTATTTTTTTCTATTATTGCTATGGCTACTAGCTGCTATTTACTGAGCCCTTAGTGCTATACAGTGATGAGCACTTTACCTTGATTTTCTCATTTAGAGTTCACAACTCTATTATGTAGATACAATTATTAAAATGGGAATTTTTGCAGATTATGAAAGGGTTGGCCAGGCATGGTAACTCACACCTGTAATCCCAAAATTTTGGGAGGCCGAGGTGGGTAGACCACTTGAGTTCAAGAGTTCAGGACCAACCTGGGCAACAACGAAATCTCATCACTTCCAGAAACACAAAAAATTAGCCAGGTGTGGTAGTGTGTGCCTGTGCTGCTAGCTACTTAGGAGGCTAGGTGAGAGGATCGCTTGAGTTGGAGGTTACAGTGAGCCAGGATCAGTCACTGCACCCCAGCCTGAGTGACAGGGTGAAACCCTAGCTCATGAAAAAAGGGGAGAGGGCGGTTAACTATTCGATGCAGGTCATATAGCTAGTGAGTAGATACAGTGTGAATTTGAACTCAGTTCCACATTTATTTGAGCACAAAATGTTTACTTTAAAAATATCCCTTTACAACTGTTGGGACAGTTGTACTCCCTAGAACACAGTCTAAAAGTGTCACCTTTGGTGTTTCAGACTTAATCAGACTTAAGTTTGAGTCATTCAGATAAGGCTCGTGAGACAAATATAAAGAAATTAAAATGCCATTTTTAATAGTTTATACTGATAAGTATAAATGCTAAAAGACTCCGACACTTCAAGTCCTCCAACCAGTGCATTCTCTCTCTGTAAGCAAATTATAGAAAAAGTAACATTATGAACAGGGAATTTCTGCATGCTGAAAGAAGAATCACGACAGAAATATTAATTATTTGAGATGAATGTTTAAAAGCATCAGAACATACATTTTTTTCCCACAAAAAGACAAATATCAGGCACCAGACTGGACAGCTCAAGTGCTTGGCACAGGAATTCCTTCTCCTTGGAGAGTTCTTGGAGGTGAATGGCTAAAGTCTGACTCTGACCATTTCTCTATAATTCTGTCACTTATAACCAAATTTCCTTTTATTGATACTCTGTTTATTTAAACTTGTTAAACTTTTAACATATTAGAAAGGGCATAAGACAATTTGTCTTTTTATTATTTTGTATATTTCCATTTTATGTCTATTTCTACCTCAGGGTGAGGTAGTAGGCTGAGATGGGCCACATGGCTAACCCAACTATCAGATGCTACCTACCGCATAAGAAGTTTTCATAAGTTGTGTGTGTTATAATGAATAAAAAAGTGAATTAATGGGCTTCTTGTTTTAATGCCCTGAAAATTCCTTCTTTTTTTAAATGTTCAGGAAAAATCAAATGTAAATGTATTATTTATAAAATTCTTTCTCTATAACTTTTCTTATCAATGTTACCCAAAATCTGCCTACTACTTTCTTTGTGTAGGATAATTTTATTTTGGTTTTGCTCCTTGAATAATAGAATAATTATTTGTTTTAGTATGGAGAGGTCTCTGATTTCAATAAGACAATGTTTAGGATATATTTTTTGGCTTTATCTCCTAGTCAAAGTAAATCTTTTGGCTTTATCTTTTGGTCAGAGCTATAATACAGAACTTACAATTGCTAAACTTTGGCAGAGCAAAATCTCTTACTCATGTTTACCCACCCTATCATAAATTTCAACGCTTTAAAGTTCCTGGATTATTGTACTCATTCATTTTACAAATCGTCCTATTGCCACCACCTGCCTCATCAATTAATAGCTTTTACCATCATTTGCAACCAGAGAACATTATCAAGAGTAAGAAACACAGATGGTGAAAATATTTATTTCGCTTTGATGTTGATTTTGTTTCTTTTAACTAGGTAGATGGGAGTAAACCAAAGAAGTGGGTAGAAACACATGTGCCTCTAAGATGGAAGGGGCATATATTTTTACCTTAAAGTGAATTTTCTTAGTTTAGCGATGCTGATAACTCCTATACAGACACTTAGTTTTGTTGGTTGGGGGAAAAAAAAAAGAAATTTATCAGGGAAAAGTCAGAACTGTAAGTTAGTAGGTTTTGACCTTTGGCTGCCTGGAAGAGAAGAGAAGAGAATATAAAGGGAATCAAAAGGGGAAGTAGGAGAGGCACTCAGAAAGAGAAGAGGGACACTAAAAAATAAACTTGGCAATTTAGCTGATTTAGCTAAATTAATAGCTCTTGCACTATGGAAAATGCTTGACAGCTTTCAGAAGAGGTATGAAAAATCAGCTAGTCTTGGTTCTTACCAAGGCCCCTTTCTCCAAATTAGTCCAGATCATTTATCCTAATTTTTCCTGGTATCTTGCCAACCAGTTTTCATTCATGCCCTGTGAAGAGAAGCAGAAAGGAAAGAAAAGAAGCACAGAGAAGAGAAAGAGATAGACTTGTGTTCCTACCATTGATTTCCTCCTTTTAAGGAGTCAGCAACATATAATTTCCTGGGATTTCCCTATTAATAGAACACATTCCTCATGAATGTCCTATAGATTTAATGATATTTCCACCACTGACACTGATCACCTGGGTTTCCTTTTCACTGGGCTTTTGAGCACCCACCCTCACCAAGTTTATTTGACTTCTTCTTCCTTTCATAGGATTACCATTGCTATACCACATTCTCACTTGATCCCCTTTGGATGAAATGAAAGAAAGAGCTGGTTTGACTGGTAAGGTTACTAAGGCAGGACAGTAGCAGTACTTTATAAATTTTGAAATGACTATGAAACTGTTTCTTCTTATTTCATTTTGGTTAACTTAATAACTTTCATATTTTATTATTCTAAAATTTGTTCATTATTATGCATATGCATGTATACAAAATAATGGACAAATTATAGAGCAGTAAAATATAAAACTGTGTATTTAATGTGTTTGGCTGGTTGACTGTGCAATTACTTTCTTTATGATTTCCCCCCTCCACCATTACGTTTTCGACCTAATCAAGGTAAGACCACTAAAATATTAAAGCTCATTATTCAACTGTTTTTAGCTTTACACATACTAATAATATTAACTCAGAAAACATAATCAAAATTAAGTAAACTTTTATGTCAATTATCTTCTAAACTAAAAAAATTAAACTTGCTGCTAATATATAACTTGTTAGGAGGTATCATATTGAGATCCAGATTTTCTAATAGGAAAAGATTACATTAAGATACAGATTGAAGTAAAGGTTAAAACTTTTTAATCAAAATCCTTAATAACCCTCTCAATTTCTTCACACATCTTTTCAATAGTGCCATCTGGTGTTTTTAACTGAGTGGGTGGGAAATTTTGCTAGTAAAGATTTAGTGTTCCTTGATATAAACTATTGCTGAGTGTCCTTGAAGGTTTTAAGACCAGCTAGTATTTTGATTCAGAAATCACAATATAAATCTTAGAAGTCTTGGAAATAATGAAGTCCTGCAAATTAACACCAAATTTAACAACCACCTAAATATTTAATCAACATTCAAGCTACAATTTATGTAAAACAAAATAATGAGCATTCTTAATATTAAATGATAAAAACACAATCTTACTTTTCCTCAGGAGAGTGAGTTTAACATTATATGAAAGGCTAAATAAAAAAGTTAGATACAAATTGAAACAATTTGCTATGAAATCTGGTAAAGTTGTTTTTCCCCTCTGACATAATTGTCTTCTTTTTCATTTATCCTGGTATCATATTTATCATTCTTTTAGCATGTGTTTTGTTAGCATGTGTTTAGCAGGCACAGAAAGACCAAGAAATCATGCTTGAGTGACATTAGCAAGATGGTGATATAGGAAGTGTCATTCTCCAACCCCCTCCTCTAGAAAGTTAAACTAGCAACTGTCCACAGACCAGAATATCATTTTTTTAAATCCCAATAGTTGAAAAGCTGGAGACATCCATGTGTTCCAAAGAACTAAACAAGCAGCAAATTATTAGGGTAAGTATAGTAATGCTTTAACCACACTATCCCTGCCCCACCCCCTGCAAGTTGGCACAGTGCCACACAGAGAGAATTCCCCAGGGTCCACAGTTTCTACAGAGGGAATAGAGAACTGGAGGTGGTCATCCAGCTTCCCTAGCATTCCGAGATGCTTCCTAGGAAGCCCACTCTGATCTTACCTCAGGGAGAACACTGAGAGTAATAGCACAGCTATACTACCTAAGATCCATTAAAAACAAACAAAGAAGACAGAGCTCTCAGTGACCAGTGTGCAGAATTTGGTGGTACCTCTACGTTCCTGCAAGCTGTGGTACCCATTGAGAGATATCAGTCAACTGCATAGGTCACCTGCAAAGCTGAGCTGGTTTCTTTCAGAAGCACAGTGGGAGGTTCAACCTGGCTTGATTTCCTAGACAACATATCAACCTTCGGAGCCCACCCCAATGACACACACAGCCAAGACAGGGAAACACTCAACTCCATGCATTTCAGAAATATGTAGAGACTAGACCTGCTTGACCCAGGAGGTCAAAGAGCAGCTCCACTCAGCAAAAACCCTGCCCCGTGGTGGTTTCCAGACAGGGAGGCAGTCCTCAAACATGCATTTCTAAGGAGCATAGCCTTTGATTCCACCCATCCCAGACAGCAACTCTTCCTAACCTCAGAACATAGACTATAGCTCTTCCCAACCAAAGATTTTAAATAACAGAGTCACACAGTCAGGGAATATATTCTGTGACTGACATGACCAGAGGCCAGTGGCCAGACAGCAGAGCCTAGCCAACAGCTACACTTAATGTCGGAACAAAGGCAGCAACCTAACCAACTAAAGAACCCTCAGTAATCTCTGCCTAACTGAAGTCACCACCAGATGCCCCTTATAGAATCACAGTTGAGACTAAATAGTGAAGATCTCTCCCTGCCAAAGAACACCTACAAAGTTCAGAAAAGATAGCTGTCTCTTCAAATATGCAGACATAAGCACAAAAAGACAAGAATCAGGGGATCATAGCTCCTCCCAAATAAACAGATAAAGCTCCAAATAATGGACTCTAAAGAAATAGAGATCTATAAAATTACTGATAAAGAATTCAGAATAATCCTTTTAATGTTCGGTGAAATATAAGAATATATGGATAGAAAAATAAAATTTGGAAAATAATACATGAATAATGCAAGAAGTTTGACGAAGAAATAAAAAACATTTAAGTAGAAATCCTAAAGATAAATACAATGACTGAACTGAAAAAATTCAGTAGAAGGCTTCAACATTAGACTGATCAAGCAGACAAAAAAGTCAGTTAGCTAGAAGACAGAACATTTAAAGTTTCCCAGTCAGAAGAGAAAAAAAGGAATTTAAAAGAAGAAAGAAAGCTGACAGAAATTGTGAGACACTATGAAGAGATCACATCTTCACAAAACAGCAGTTAAAGAAGGAGAGAAAAAAATAAAAAAAGACTACAAAGAATATCATAAGAAATAATGACTGAAAGCTTCCCTAATCTGGGAAAAGATGCCTACATCAGGTACAGGAAATGCAGATGTCTCCAATCAAATTCAACCCAAAGAGGAGTTCAACAAGACATATAATAATTAAACTATCAAAAATCTAAGACGAAAAATTTCTGAGAGCAATAAGATATAAGAAACACATTGTATCCAAATAAGTCACAATATGACTACCAGCAGATTTTGGGCAAAAGACAGAAGAATAATATATTCAAAGTGCTGGTGGAAAAGACCTAACTAAGAATATTTTCCTAGCTAAACTTTCTTTCAGTAATGAAGGAAAAATAAAAGTTTCTCAGATGAAATTTAAGAGAGTTTATTACCACTTCCTGTATTACAAGAAGTGTCAAAGAGAGCACTTTAAGTTAAATAAAACATTACTAATTAATAACATAAAACACACAAAAGCATAAAACTCAATGGCAGAGCCATATTCAGAATATTCCAGGACTTTAACGATTGTGTGTAACTCAATTTTATTACTAGTTTCAGGGTTAAAAGACAAAACAGTTAAGAACAACAATACCTGCAATAAATTGTAAAAAGGTGCACATTACAAAATGATGTAAATTCAGAAATCAAAAACATAAAATGGGGGAAAATATAAGTATACAGTATTGTAGGCAATTCAAGTTATCAACTTGAAATAGACTGTTATAAGAGGTCTGAAATAAGCCTCATGTAACAGCTAAACAAAAATCTTCAACGGAAGCACAAAACAAATCTAAAGAAAGTGTTCAAAGCATACTATAATAAAAAAAATCAAACCAAAAAATAAGACAAGAGAGATAAAAAAAGTATCCACAAAACTACCTAGAAAACAGTTAATGACATGGCAATAATAAGTCTTCATCAATCAATAATTAATTTGAATGTAAATGATTTAAATTCTTCAATAAAAAGACATAGAATGAGTGAATGGATTTAAAAATAAGACCCACTACATGCTACCTACAAGAGTCATCAACAGACTCATCATACTTTTAAGGACATATATAGACTGAAAGTGAAGAGACGACAAAAGATATTCTATGCAAATTGAAACAAAAAAAGAACAGAGGTAGCTATACTTACATCAGACAAAATAGACTTTAAGTCAAAAATGTAAAAAGAGTCAAATAAGAACATTATATTATGACAAAGAAGTTGACTCATCAAAAGGGTATAACACTTGTAAATACATACGTGTGTGTATACATCTATATATACACATACTCAATATCCAACACCTAAATATATAAAACAAATAGTAATACATCTGAAGGGAGAGATAGATTACAATACAATAATAGTAGAGGACTTTAATACCTCACTTTTAACAATGGACAAATCATTCAGTCAGCAAATGAAGAAAGAAGCATTGGATTTGAACAGCACTTGGACCAAAAACCCTAGTAGACATACACAGAACATTCCATCCAACAGTAAGAGAATACACATTCTTCTCAAACACATGTGGAACATTCTTTAGGATAGATTATATATTAGGTCACAAACAAGACTTAGCAAATGTAAGATTGAAATCATATCAAGTATCTTTTCCAACTGCAATTGTATAAAACTAGAAATCTCTTTTTTTTTTTTTTTTTTTTGAGACAGAGTCTTGCTCTGTCACCTAGGCTGGAGTGCAGTGGTGGAATTGTGGCTCACTGCAACCTCTGCCTCCCGGGTTCAAGAGATTCTCCCACCTCAGCTGCCCTAGTAGCTGGGATTACAGGCACCTGCCACCACGCCCAGCTAATTTTTGTATCTTTAGTAGAGACAGGGTTTCACCATGTTGGCCAGGCTGGTCTTGAACTCCCGACCTCAGGTGATCCACCCGCCTTGGCCTCCCAAAGTGATGAGATTACAGGAGTGAGCCACCATGCCCGGACCAAAACTACAAATCAATAACACACACAAAAACTGGAAATTCACAACTACGTGAAATGAAATACCTGAACAACCGATGGGTCAATGAATAAATTAATAGATACATCCAAAATATCTGGAGACAACTGAAAATGGAAACACAACATATCAAAACCTGTGGGGTACAACAAAAGCAGTTCTAAGAGTAAAGTTGTTTAATAAATGCCCACATAAAAAATGAAAGATCCCAAATAAACAACTTAATGTTACTGTTCAAAGAACTAGAAAAAGAGCAAACTAAGCCCGAAGTTTAGGAGAAGGAAAGGAAATAATAAAGATCAGAGCAGAAATAAATGAATAAAAGACAGAAAAACCTTATGAGATCAATGAAACTAAGAACTGATTTTCCGAAAAGATAAACAAAATCGACAAACCTTTAGCTAGAGTAATGAGAAAAAAATACAGAAGACTCAAGCAAAATCAGAAATGAGAGAGAAGATATTGCAATTGATACCATAGAAATACAAAGAATCATAAGATACTATTATTAACAATTATATGTCAACAAATTCAGGAAACTAAAAGAAATGAATAAATTCCTAGGTACATACAACCTAACAACACTGAATCATGATGAAATAGAAAATCTGAACAGACCAAAATGTAGTAAGGAGATTTAATCATAAGTTAAAACTCTCTTACCAAAAAAAAGTCCAGGACCTTATGGCATCACTACGGAATTCTACCAAACATTTAATGAAGAAATAATACCAATCCTCTTTAAACACTTCCAGAAACACCAACGAGGAATGAATACTTTTAAACTCGTATCAGGAGACTTACATTATCCTGCTATCAAAGCCAGACAGGGATATTACAAGCAAAGAAAACTACAGGCTAATATCCTTGAAAAATTGAAAGGCTTTCCTCTAAGATCTGGAGGAAAGCACGGATGCCCAATCTTGCCATTTCTTTCTCTTTGTTTTTTGAGACGGAGTCTCCCTCTGTCGCCCAGGCTGGAGTGCAGTGGCGAGATCTCAGCTCACTGCAAGCTCCGCCTCCCGGGTTTACGCCATTCTTCTGCCTCAGCCTATGGAGTAGCTGGGTCTACAGGCACCTGCCACCACGCCCGGCTAGTATTTTGTATTTTTTAGTAGAGACGGGGGTTTCACTGTGTTAGCCAGGATGGTCTCGATCTCCTGACGTCGTGATCCGCCCGTCTTGGCCTCCCAAAGTGCTGAGATTACAGGCTTGAGCCACAGTGCCTGGCCTACTCTTGCCATTTCTATTCAACAGAATATTAGAAGTCTGCCAGAGCAATTAGGCAAGAGAAAGAAGCAAAAGGCATCCAAACAGGAATGGAAGAAGCGAAATTGTCACTTTTTGCTGACGTAATTTTGTATACAGAAAACACTAAAGATTTTACTACAAAACACTTACAAACTAATAGTACACTAATAAACAAATACAGTAAAGTTGAAAGATACAAAATCAACACATAAAAATCAGTAGCATTTCTATACACTAACAATGAACTATCTGAAAAAAAAATCAGCGGAATAATTCCATTTATACTAGCTACAAAAAATAAAATACTTAAAATTTAACCAAGGTGGTGAAAGACTTCCACACTGAAAACTGTGACACTGAGGAAAGAAATTGAAGATACACAAATAAATGGAAAGGTATCTCATGTTCATGAGTTGAATGAATTAATATTGTTAAAATGTCTATATTAACCAAAACAATCTATAGACTCAGTGCAATCCCTATCAAAATTCCAATGTTATTTTTCATGGAAATAGAACAAATGAGGCTAAAATTCATATGGTACAATAACAACAAAAAACATTCAAATAGCCAAGGCAATCATAAGCAAAGAGAAAAAAACTGGTAGCATCACGCTACCTACTTTTAATCTATATTACAAATCAATAGTATATTAAGCAGTAAATAAAACAGCACAGTACTGGCATAAAATAGATATATTAACAGATAGAACAGCATGGAGAACCCAGAAATGAACTATACATGTATGGTCAATTGATTTTCCACAAAAGTGTCAAGAATACACAATGGGAAAAGGATAGTCCTTTCAATAAAGAGTACTGGGAAAACTAGATATCCACATACAGAAGAATGAAATTGGAAGCTTATTTCATACCAAATACTAAAATAAACTCAAAATGAATTTGTAGAGGACTACGTGCTCGCAAACGAGACGTTCTCCATAAGTCCTGCTCTTGCAAACGAAGCAGGGAGTTCCTTCCCTGCAAACAGGGAGGACAAAGGAGCCAGCTGCTAACAGCAGACCCTGGGGGCTTGTTTATGTGTAAACATCTTGAAAATCCAGAAAGTCAGGGAAAGGTCAGAAAAACAACAATGTGTCTTGTGACTTGGCAACATTCCACAAAGGACTGTATAAAATAAAGCAGAGCACGCCACTCCAGGCGGCCGCCATGTTTGTCTTGTCTTGTATTGTCTTGTGTGTTCATTCCTTTGTTTAGGAAACATGCGGACCCCAACATGAATTGAAGACTTAAATATAAGACAGGAAACTGTAAAACTACTAGAAGAAAACACAAGGGTAAAACTCCACAACATTTTTCTGGACAATAATTTTTTTGAATTTGATCCTAACAGTTCAGGCAACAGAAGCCAAAATAGACAAATGGGGTAACATTGAACTAAAAAGCTTCTTCACAGAAAAGGAAACAATGAAGAGTGTGAAGAGAGATACCTATGATTTGGGAGAAAATATGTGCAAGCCATACATCTGTTAAGTGGTTAATATTCAAAATGTGTAAGGAACACAGATAACTTAATTGTAACAAAACAAATAACCCAATTAAAAAATTGGCAAAGGACCCATGTAAGCATTTCTCAAAAGAAAACACACAAATGGCCAGCAGTTAAATGAAAAAGAATGTTCAATATTGCTAATGATTAGGGAAATGCAAATTAGAAACACAATGAAATTTCACTTCTCACCTTTCAAAATGGCTAATATCAAAAAGGTGAAAGGTAACAAGTGTTAGAAAAGATTTGAAGAATAGTGAACCCTTTTACACTGTTGGTGGGAATGTAAACTAGTACAACCATTATGTAAAACTAGTAGGTTCCAAAAAATATAATTACCATATGATCCAGCACTCTCACTTCCGGATATTTACCCAGAAGATTTGAAATTGGTTTGTCAAAGAGACATCTCCACTTCTACATTTATTGCAGTATTATTTATAATAGCCAAGAAATTGAATCTACATAGGTGTTAATCAATGGATGAATTGATAAAGAAAATGTTGTATATAGACACAATGAAACACCTTACAAGAAGGAAAGCCCTGTCATTTGTGACAAAATTAATGGAATTGGAGAACATTATGCTAAGTGAAAAAGCCAGGCACAGGAAGACAAATACCACATATTCTCTCTTATAGAAGAATCTAAAGAGAACTCATAGAAGCAGAGAGTAGAATGGTGATTTCAGAGGCTGGAGAAATGCAGAGGTGATAGTTAAAGGGTACAAAGTCTCAGGCAGACAAAAGGAATTAGGTTTTGTTGGAGATGTCTTGCACAGTTTGGTGAATATCATTAATTATAGTGTATTATATATTTATTTCAAAATTGCTGACAGAAAATTTCAAATGTCCTCACCACAAAAAATAAGTATTTGAGGTGATTAATATGTTAATTAGCTTGATTTAGGTATTCTACATTGTTTTCATCAATCGTAACATGACTTTTTTTTTCCTATTTCCAATAATCTATCTTACTATGGCACAGAAGTTTTCAATTTCATTTTGAGAAATAGCATTCATAATTTTTCAACTTGATATCTGTACTCAGAAAGCCTGTTGGCTTTTGTTCGTTTTTTGTTTTGCATGTTAACACACAACCCTCATTTACTAGAAAATAGTAAATAATGAAAGGAAAGGCAGATGTTGAAAACATGAAACCTGGAAAGCATGGAGCTCCAAAGCTGTTGACTAAGCTAGACTTATGACTGCCATAAAGTATAGGTAATAGAAAGTCAGATGCGGGAATAGGGTATGGATGAGTTCAAGATTATAGTTTAAACTGAGGAATAAGGGAGCCCAGTTAGAATATTATTGGAAGTAAATTCATGGAAAGGGAAGCTGTTTTAAAACATGGAAGACGGAAGTAAGCATGAGAATTATAAAGGAATAAGCTTGTCAGAAGAGGAGGAGGACTGATTTTAGACCTTATGGGCAAAGAAGAAAAACTGTGTTGGTGTGATGTGCCTTGCTACCCAATCTGTGATCTATGGAATTGCAACATTAGCTTGACCTGGGAGCTCATTAAAAATACAGAATTTCAGGCCACACCACAAATCACCTGAACCCAGAGTCTGCATTTAACAATAACCCCATGTGAATTGTTGATTTGTGTGCATTAATATATGAAAAACATCATAAGCCAGGCACGGTGGCTCAAGCCTGTAATCCCAGCACTTTGGGAGGCCGAGACGGGTGGATCACAAGGTCAGGAGATCGAGACCATCCTGGCTAACACTGTGAAACCCCGTCTCTACTAAAAACTACAAAAAACTAGCCGGGCGAGGTGGTGGGCGCCTGTAGTCCCAGCTACTCGGGAGGCTGAGGCAGGAGAATGGCGTAAACCCGGGGGGTGGAGCTTGCAGTGAGCTGAGATCTGGCCACTGCACTCCAGCCTGGGCAATAGAGCGAGACTCCGTCTCAAAAAAAAAAAAAAAAAAAAAAAAAATGAAAAACATCATAAAGTGGAATCTTCTATCCACTATTTTGCTGCTTTTTTAAAAAAAAAATCTCTAAAAGGAGATTAATAGTAATGATTTCACAGAATATGGGGACAATTAAACTGTATACTAATGGTATGGTATGTGATAAATTCTTCATAAATGTTTATATACTCCAGTTTGCTGAAAGTCTCCCTCCAGTAATTTTTGTTTGTAGTGAGAGAAAAAATAATAAAGGGAGGAAATGTTAACGAAATAAAGGGAAGGAATTTCAACAGAGACAGATTTGATAATTAAGTTCCACACCTGAACTAAGAATAACCAGAAAACATAGTTTAACACAACAGACATAAGTGTGAAAGCATTCGAGAGTTAACGAAGACAATTTTGAACTGTGGAAATAAGATCTGTAAAGAAAAGGAAGTAAATGGAGAAAAGTGAGCCTGGCAGTGAAGTCAATTATCCTCGAGGGAATATGCAGATTACGGAAGAGGAATCTGACAGTGGGAGAAGATGAACAAAGAAAACAGCCTCAGTAGACTAAGGGGACAAAAATTGACATGCACAGTCTGACAATGGGAAAATGGTGCAGATAAATTCACAAGTTTGGTAAAGTTAAGCCCCAGGAGTAAGGGTAAAGCAAAAGTAAATATGCTCTTTCCTTAAATCCAGCTTCTAATCATTTCAGTTCCAGAACTGGATTAAAGTGGTCTGAGATTGATTCTTCCTTCTTTATAAACAAACAAACAAACAAAAAACCCAAAAAACAAACAAACAAACAAAACACTATAAATCATTTCTGGAGTCAGTTAACAGCATCTTACAACTCATAATATTTCTATAATGTTTCCTAGCTGGTATTACACATACAATAAGAAGTCAGAAGGCAAAGGTGTGTTCCAAACAGATATATACAACAAACACTAGGAAAATAACCCACAGATAATCCAGTAATAAACTTAGCATATAAATACTTGCCGAGAGCAACTCGGTTGGGGAGACCCTAACCCAGCGGCGCTAGAGGAATTAAAGACACACACACAGAAATATAGAGGTGTGAAGTGGGAAATCAGGGGTCTCACAGCCTTCAGAGCTGAGAGCCCTGAACACAGATTTACCCACATATTTATTAGAGCAAACCAGTCATTAGCATTGTTACTATAGATATTAAATTAAAAGTATCCCTTATGGGAAACGAAGGGATAGGCCGAATTAATGGAATAGGTTGGGCTAGTTAATTGCAGCAGGAACATGCCCTTAAGGCATATATCTGTTCATGCTATTGTTTGTGGCTTAAGAATGTCTTTAAGTAGTTTTCCGCCCTGGGCAGGGCGGGTGTTCCTTGCCTTCATTCCCTTAAACTCACAACCTTCCAGCGTGGGCGTTAGGGCCATTATGAACATGTCACAGTGCTGCAGAGATTTTGTTTATGGCCAGTTTTGGGGCCAGTTTTAGCCAGATTTTGGGGGGCTTGCTCCCAACAAATACTTTATGATTAACATGTTCATGGATATATAATATAAGGTGGCAATTTTGGCAAGGAGAATTATAAAAGAAAGAGCTAAACAAAAATTCTAAATCCCAAAAATAGAGTAGCTAAAAATAAGAACTCAGTGGCTGGGTTAATAATAGATTAGATACAACTGAAAAGAAAGTCAAGGACTTATAATACAGATTAAACAAAACACTGAAAGTGAAGCAGAGAGCTCCAAAAGTTTGGGAAACAGAGAAAAGAAGGTAAGATAAATATGGGATACACTGAGAATTCTAACATATGCCTAACTGGAGTTTCAAAAGAAGCAGAGATTCTAGATAGAAACAATGTTTGCAGAGATGAAAATTGCCAGTAACACCCTGCTATTCAACATCTATTGTAAATTATAAATACAAAATGAGGAAATATTTTCTTTTAAAAAATAAAAGGTGGAAAAAAGAAATAAAATAATCATTATTTGCAAACACTATGATTGAAAGGTTAGAACAGCTACAATTAGGTACATATAAATTGTTCAATTAATAAGCAGTTTGGCAAGATTAAAGATTTCTAGATACAATGTCAATGGGTGTATGAAAATCAACTTTCTACATTCCAAAAACAAACAATGATTTTTAAAATTAACAATATTATTTTAAAAAATTAGGTACCTAAGAACAAATTGAAAACAATGTGTGTGAAAATACTTCTAAAATAATAAAATGTTCTTCAGATAAATTTTTTAAAATTAATTTAATTGAAGTATATACCCTTTTCACAACCTGGAAGATGCAAAATTTGAAGTCAGCAATTCTCTCTAAATTAACCTAGAAATTTCATGCAATCTTAAAAATTCCAATAAGTTTTAAAAAAATTGGTGTATGATTATAAAATTTTTACGGAAGTCAAAAATTCTGACCATAAAAATCTTCTAAAAGAACATGGTGAAATAACTTAATCTAATGAATACAACTATTATTTGTAAAGGTATATAATTAATACAATAGAATACTGGTACAAGAACAAACAAAAGAACACTGGAATATATTTAAAAGTCTAGAAGTTAGCCCAATTATAGGTACACACTTCATTCATATCAAAGGTAGCACTGAAGACAGTGGTGCTGAGATACTTCAAATTTTCCTGCTGCTTTACACCATATATAAAAGTCTGTTGCAGTGTATTGTAGATCTGAATGTGAAAGGGAAAATAACAATACCTTAAAATATCAAAATAATCATAATATTAAAAGTTGATTAACCTTATTAGTATTCAGGAAAATTTAAAAAAACAAAAGCAAAAACACGATTAGATATGACTAAACACCCACCAAACTGGCTACAATTAAAAGACTAATGATACCTAATGGTGGCATGGATATTAAGAAGCAGGAATTTTTATACACTGCTGGTGATATTGTAAATACCACTTTGGTGTGTACAGCTAAAGTATACAGCCACTTTGGAAAACTGAATATCAGTATCTATTAAGGCTGTATTCTTATCCTATAAACCCACTATTCCACTTACAGATATATATTAAAAATATATACATGCACATATGCACCAAATGACATATGTAAAATTTATTTATATATCAGTCTTTCTTGTATAAACAAAACCCAGAAACAATCCAAAAGTCCATCAACAGAAAAACATAAAAATAAGTCATGTTATATTCATATGATGGTAACAGAATTTAAGATTTAAAAAAATAGATGGATCTCATGGATATATTATGAAGCAGAAAAGCTAGATACAAAAGAAAAAAGCTGGATACAAAAGAAAACATAGTATATGACTTTATAAAATATTCCAAAACAAGAAAATAAAACTATGGTGTTCAAAGTCTGCACATTCGGTACTTTTCATGGGGAAGGTAGAGGTGATCATTGGAAAGGGTCTAATGGGGGTTTTCAGTGTTCTTGAAATATTCTGCTTCTCACTCAGGGTGATAGCTACAAATATGTACTCTTTGTGGTAATTTATACACATATATATACAAATATATATATGTAGCTTTGTGCAGTTTTGTATGTGTATTATATTTTACTTAAAATATCAAAAGTAAAAAAAAAGAAGAAATCAAATTGATTCCAAAGGAATTTATGCCAATTTTTGTAAATTATGGTAAAATGAAATGGAAAATAGTAGTAAAATAAATATGGATGGGATATAAAGAAATAAAATTCCCATTATTTGCAATTGTTATGATTTTCTACATAGAAACCTAAAATAATATATGTGAAAATTACTAGAGATGAGAACATTCAACAACGCTGCTAACAAAATTAAAATTCTGTTTAAATCTTTTATGTGTGACTCTAATGACATGTTACATTATGCCTACTAGGTAACAAGTTTATAATTCATTCTTCTTAATATCAGGGTCTTGACTTCTGCATTTGTTTTTGGTTTTGTTTTGTTTTGACTGATTTATCTCAGCTGACATCAGTGTAGAATACATAATATGCACTCAAATATATATTGAAGGAATAGATAAACCATATTATCAAAGCAAATTATACTTTTTCTCATTTTCATACCAGGATAATATGTATATAGCCACAAATGGTCATATCAAGTTACTAAAGATCTCAGATAGTTTGTTAGGACACAACACGATTTTTACTATTTGAGACTGAAGTCCCCTTTGCTAAGGGCCCATTTTCACTCAATTCTGAATCTCACTTAATAGAATCTTGATAATTTTGAAGTATCTTGAATAGACTGGCATCCAAGTTGAGGTCTTACTCCCAACTATTTCCTTGGCAGGGTGAAACAAATTATAGTAAGAACCAACAGTGGAGTACAGTGGTGCACTCTACATTGTGCAGAACTTGCATTAAGATTGATAGAACACTTCTGAAATGATTTTTTCTTCTATCTACTATATTGTTTGTCTGCAACATTATTCCCATAACATCCAGACATCTTTATGAGGTATCGATTGTATTTGTTTAGCCTCCCTGGGCATATCAAATTTGCAGATAACTCAATTGCCTTTACGCAAATTCTAGGTAGCTAGTTATTTTTACTAGGTAAGGATCATTTCTTGTTTTCTGCAGTAACCACTCAGTTATAATGAGATTCTCAAGCCCTCTCTTTCCTTCTATTATTACATATAGCCAAAAGGACTCTGACTATAGAGGCAAGGGTAAGAATCCCAACATGGTAGATCAGAAGAATCTACTTTCCCCTACACAAAAACATTTATTTTACTTTCTAACTCTTATAGTATTTGGAAAGTTTTATTTCACAAAAGAAAGGGCTGGTATAATCTCATTTCCACTGATCACAGGTCAATACATTTTATTACAACAATAAATCTGAAAGTGATCTCTTTTGGTCGGTCTTCATCGACAGAACACAGAGGATTGATTGTGTAGCAAATGACATGGCGTCTCCTGTTGTAAACTGATCATTTGACTCCTGTCTTTTGCCAGTTAGCTACAATAAAAACAAACTGACTTTAAAGGCTGGAACAGCAAAGCCAATGATTTAATTCTTCTTATTAATGATATAATAACATATGCTTGTGTTAGAAGTTCCATATAAATCTTCATGCTTCATTTGTTCACTCTCAGGCAAATCTGCTGAATCAAGTAAGACTCTAGAAAATGCCCTGCATTGTGAAAGTCAGGGATGGTCTTTTCAGGCTTGGAAGGAAGGAAGCATGGAACCAGGAGCTCAGATGCAGGATCAAGATCTAATTCGAGTTGTTGATTTGGCTAGAAGGATACAATTAAGAGTTTAAAAGCAAACCAGAGAAAAAAATTGCAGCACTTATATGCCTAGAATGCTCCCCAAAGCAAGCATAACATGTACAAAAGCCGGGCACGGTGACTCACGCCTGTAATCCCAGCACTTTGGGAGGCCGAGGCGGGCGGATCACAAGGTCAGGAGATCGAAACCATCCTGGCTAACATGGTGAAACCCCGTCTCTACCAAAAATACAAAAAATTAGCCGGGCGTGGTGGCGATCGCCTGTAGTCCCAGCTACTCAGGAGGCTGAGGCAGGAGAATGGCATGAATCCGGGAGGCGGAGCTTGCAGAGAGCCGAGATCGTGGCACTGCACTCCAGCCTGGGCGACTGAGCGAGACTCTGTCTCAAAACAAAACAACACCCTGGGGGATAGAGCGAGACTGTCTCAAAACAAAAACAAAAACAAAACAAAACAAAAAACGTGTACAAAAGAGGTTTTGCTTCCTCGATATTTTATTGAACTCTCAATTGAAACTATCAATAGAATAAACAACTGGGTTCCTGTTTTCATTTGAGTATTTCAAAGATGTTTAATCATTACGGGACAAAATCTAGAAATTACCACTACAGATAATAATTTTATATTTCTTTTCTGAAAACAAAGAAGTATTCAGTATAAATACCTAATGAAGACTAGAAAACACAGAAAATAAAATACAGATAATTGACCTCAAACCTCTGGATCTAAGATAATCATATTTGAGTATGTTTTCATTCCATGAGTGTTGGAATGAGGGATGGGGCATTTGTCTAGGAATAGCAAAACTGACTTTTTAAACTCAGAGTCAATTTGGAGGAAAATGTGTGTGTGCACGTGTGTGTGTGTGTGTGTGTGGCAGTTACAGCTTATTCCTGTAATGAGTTAAAAAAAAAAAAAGTTATGACAATTTGACTTTCTTTGAAGTTTTATCCAGAAGCATCTTTGGGAAGCAACCTCTGAACTAACTTCTGGGTTCTCTAGTGTGGCAAACTGCAACTGTGACTCTATTCAGTCCCTCTTGTCATTGACTGAACTACTGGTCTCCCTGACTTCTCAGTGCTCAAAATATTAATTAGAATACGTCTCTTTATCAATAAAATGTTAAGAGATTTCTTTTGTTTTCTAAGGGGTGTGTGCATATTAAATTTTTAACAATGTATTTTGCCTTCATACATGATGGGCAACTAGCTAATCTTTATTCATTTATTCACTCAATAGAATAATTATTGATGTCTACGATGTGCTATTCTCTCTTACAATTGCTAAAAATGAAGAAGTAAAACATACATTTCTCTCTAATTCTTTCAAAACTTTATAAAAAATACTTCTGGCTTTTAATATTCAGGTAAGACTGAGACTGTGGCCTGGATTTACTTCTTTTCTTTTTCTGTCTTTCTTTCTTTCTGTCATAGGCGTTATTAAGAAAGTACTTTACCTTGATAGAGGGGCAAAATGGTTCTTGGAAAGTTTTTGTCTCTTTTAAAGCAGCTCCAGAAACATTTCTTGTCTGGTTCTTAGAGCCGGTCAGGCAACCTTTGATATGCAAATACAGGCCATTAGAGGCTACTTCCATCTAAACATGTTGATTCCCACCATTGTCCTCTTGCCCTTGCCCCCACATATGCCTGGCAACATGCCTGCCTCCACATATCCCCAAGTATGTAGAATATCATGGCGCCCTGCATTTGCATATTAAAAGACTAGGGTGGGAGGGTCAGTTTTTTCTCAGGCTATGTGAATGACATGCTTAGTGAAACCAATCCCCTAAGCCCTATGCATATCAGACACCGCCTCCTCCAGCCTCCTCATATAAAGCTGGTATCTGCTGCATTCGGGGTTTCCTCTCCCAGCTTTGAAGACCCCCCCCCGCTCTGTCTCCGTACAGGGAAGCTTCTTCCTTCTTTCTTTTTTCTTGCTTATTAAACTCTCTGCTTCTTAAAACTACTCCACGTGTATCTGTCATTTTATGCAATTCAGCCTAAGACAGGAGCCCTGGTGTTCCTCCACTCATCAAAGTCGTATCATTTATTTCTTTTTCTTTCGTTCTTTTTTTTTTTTTTTTTGAGTCAGGGTCTTCCTCTCTCACTCAGGCTGGAGAATAATAGCACAATCATATCACAACTCACTGCAGACTCGACCTCCTGGGCTCAAGCAATTCTCCCACCTCAGCTTCCCAAGTAGCTGGGACCACAGGCATGCTCTATCATGCTTGGCTATTTTTGTGTGTGTGTGTGTATATATATATATATATTTTTTTTTTGGAGAGATGAGGTTTCGCTGTGTTTCTCAGGCTGGTCTCATACTCTTAGGCTCAAGCAATCCGCCGGCTTCAGCCTCCCAAAGTGCTGGGATTACAGGTCTGCGCCACATGCCTGGCCTTGGATTTATTTCTTTTAGTCCAAATACTCCTTTAATATTTCTGCAGTCTTATAATTCCACTATTTGATCAGGAAGTGAGTTTCCTTTCATTAATGTTGTGTGAACTCTCTTTAAATCAATTAATGTAAACAGTATATTTTCCAAGAGAGCAAATTTTTCTTAAATTGTATACTTGATTTTAGTTTCCGTTGCAAGTTTTATAATTTGATTCTTTTTCAGAAATACCTATAATTAGAGAATCAAATCTCTCTTTTTTTCTCTCACAGATACCATGTTGTCTTTGATAGCTTTCATGTTTTGTACTTTTCAACTTTCTTCTATATTCTAGGATGGTTTCTCAAATTCTCTGATGTGTTCATTTTGTTTTTTGCTATTTTGAATATTGATTTAGTTTAGGTGTATATTTTAGCTCCTCTACAATGTTTCCTTTTTTTTTCTTACTCTACCAGTCTCTAAAAATCTATTTCCATTTCTTTAAAAGGTCATCTAAGGGATCTGCATTCCTTTAAGTGTGTTGTTGATATGGAAGTTGGGTTATGGGGGTGGTTTCGCCACCCTGTTCTCATGATAATGAGTGAGTCTCAGGAGATCTGATGGTTTTGTAAGGGTCTGGCATTTCCCTTGCTTGCACTCACTCCATCCTGTGCCCTGTGAAGAAGGTGCCTTTTTCTCCTTTGCCTTCTGCCATGATTGTAAGTTTCCTGAGGCCCCACCCAGCAATGCAGAACTGTGAATCAATTATGCTTCTTTCCCTTGTAAATTACCCAATCTCAGGTATTTCTTCATAGCAGCATGAGAATGGATTAATACAGTTGTATAATGCTCGTTTTCTTGCTTTATAAAAAATACTGTAGGTCTAAACATTTGGTTGACTGCTTCTGCATATTCAGATCTGGTGTTTTCCAATAGGGTCATGAATTGAAATTCCTGACTTTTTTTTTTTTTAATAACTCCAACTTTTATTTTAGATTCAGGGAGTACATGTGTAGGTTTGTTACATGGATATATTGCATGATGCTAAGGTTTGGGATGTGATTGATCCCTTCACCCAAGTACTAAGCATAGTACATAGCATATACAATAGTTGGCTTTGGAACTTAATCTCTCTTTCTTCTTCCCAGTAATCCCCAGTGCCTATTGCTGCATCTTTATATCCACATGTATATACAGTGTTTAGCTCCCACTTATAAGTGAGAACATGTGGTATTTGGTTTTCTGTTCCTGCGTTAATTCACTTAGGATAATGGGCTCTAGCTGCCTCCATGTTGCTGCAAAGGGCATGATTTCATTCATCATGACATCTTTGCCAGTTTTTGTGTCCAGGGTGGTATTGCCTGGGCTGTCTTTCAGAGTTACTATAGTTTGAGGACTTATATTTTAATCTTTAACTCATCTTAAGTTAATCTTTGTATATAGTAATAGGCAGGGGTCCAGGTTTATTCTTCTGCATATTGCTAGCCAGCTTTGTTCTTTTTGAATAGGATGGCTTTGGCAATCCAGGATCTTTTCAAGTTCTACACGAATTTTCAGAATAATTTTTCTAATTGTATAAAAAATGAGGTTAGGAACTTGATAGGAATAGCAGTGAATCTGTAGATTTCTTTGGGCAGTAAGGCCATTTTAACTATATTGACTCTTTCAATCCATGAGCATGGGAGGTTTTTATTGGAATCTTGTTAAATCCCTTTTTCTGATTTGTAATTGGATGCACAAATCAACTACAACCTACTATTGCCCTTAGACAGAAAAATAATGTGGCATAATTTCAAACTGACAATATTTAAATATTTCTTTCATATTTGTTTACTAGTGAAATGGCCGCTTCCTACAAAGGGATTTTTAAGTCAAAACCGTAATACTAAATATGAAATATCATTATCATTTCCACTTTGGCAGAGGGAGGATTAGATTACACGTTTCCGTGTTACAACTAGAATTCTTTGTGGAGCCCCAACTGCATTACTACTGCTTTCCCACTGTTTTGATGCCCCTTATAGACTGGTGTACCTTGTAATGGTGTAATGGTGTGACTGGCCTTACTCTTAATGCAGCTTAAGGCTAATGACACCTGAGTGTTGACAGGATCTTATCTGGAGAAACTTTGCTGTATTCTACTGCCTGCTTTCTGTAAAGTCAAACATAGGAAATATGTGAAAAACCATGACAATGTAGACCTCAGTACTCTCAATCATCCTTCTCTGGCTCTCCTAATGTATCCATTTTACTTGAGCACAAATGATTTCCCACTTAGCAATTGATATTCTCAGTCTACCCTAACTTTGTTTAGTCTCTTTCATCTACTTTTCTATCGTTATTCACTATTGATCTTCCTTGAGAATCTCATTCTTCAACCAACTCTTCTCTCTCAATTTCTTGACCTTGCTTGTGATTAGAAAATGCATAAATTGGGAATTTAAAGAAAAAAGAAGGGTAAGCTACATGATTTATGCTATGCAATTTTAGAAAACTCTATTATAAAATAATACCTATTTATTGTATGAAATTTAGAAAATACAAATAATACAAAAAGAAAATTTATAATTGATAATCCCACTACCCAGAGAATATCAGTGTTAACATTTTGGTATTCTGTCTACATGCATATAAAGAGATATGAGAAAGAAAGAATTACTATAAATAAACCATTTAACTTGATTTTAAATTAATAATTTATCATGAATATAGCTTTTCATATTAGTTAGAATACTTTTTTTGTTATTATGTTAACACCTGCATGGTATTATATGACTGTGACAGTTTATTAAATCAATGTTCATTGCTTTCAAATTTGCATTAGTGTACATAATGCCGAGATTAGTATATTGAAATTTCTATATGAATCATATGAATTCAGAGGGGACACAGGCAAACCAATAGCATTCTGCTCCTGGCCCCTCAAACTCATGTCTTTTTCAGGTACAAAATACAATCACCCCATAGCTGCAAAGTCTTACCTGTTTCAGCAACAACTCGATCATTTAAAGTCCCATCTCATTTGGGTCTCAAGACAAGCTCCCTCCAGTTATGAGCCTGTAAAATGCAAAACAAATTATCTACTTTGAAGATAAAATGGCGGGAGAACATTTTCAATTTCCAAAAGGAGAAATAGACCAAAAGAAAGAAGTGACCAGCCCAATCTAATCTAAAACCCAGCAGGCTAGAAATTTAATCTTAAAACTGCAAAATGATACTTTATTCTAAATGCTATCTCCTGGACATACTGGGGCTGGGGTTGGGCCCCCAAGGTCTTAGGCAACTCTGCTCCTAGGGCTGTGCTGGATGTACAGCTCACATGGTTACTTATATGAGTTGGAACCCAGTGTCTATAGCTTTCCCAGGTGGATGTTGCATGCTGCCAGTGGCCCAACCAAGCAGTGGCTACACTCCCACACTCCACTAGACATTGCCATGGTAGGGAGTATATGTGGCAACTTTACCCCTGGAGCAAGTTTTTGCTTGGATTCCCAGGTAGATTGATATATCCTTTGAAATCTAGGTGGAGACCACCACATCTCTACCTCTCCTGCATTTTGCAGACCTGCAGAATTAGCACTACTTGAATGTGGATGCTGCGGAGGCTTATTGCTTGTGCCCTCCAAAGCTGCAGCACAAGCTACACCTGGAGTCACTTGAGCCACGGCTAGAGTAGCCAGGATCCAGGGAGCAGCAATGTATGGATGCAGGGAACTCCAGGCCTATCCCGCAAAGCCATTCTGCCCTTCGAGACCTGTGCCTTTTCTCCATTGTCCTAACACACAATACTTACCTTTCTTGTTTTCATGCTAATCTTATTAGAAAGTGGTGACTGGGCCACACCCTCAGAAATCTCTCCCAAACTTGCCTTTTTACTCTTAACATGATCAGGCTGTGACTTTTCCAGATTTTGGGGGGGTTAATCCCCTTTAGTTATAAATTCTGTTTTAAATTATTCATTTGCTCCCAGATCTCAGTATAAGCAGTTCAAAGTAACGACACAGTCCTTCTCTAATTTGTTTAGAAATTGCTTCCAGAAATCCTAGTTCAACATTCTTAAGTTCCACCTTCAAAAAACCCTAAAACATGGACACAATGGAGGCAAGTTCTTCGCTACAGTAGAGTAAGGATGGTTTTTATTCTAGTTCACAGTAAGATATTCCTCATTTCCATCACACCTTATCAGAATGGTCTTTACTGTACATATTTCTATTAGAAATCTTAATAGAAAATGAACCAACAACAGAGTCAGTTTACAAAGCCACAAATATTTTCATGAGATGATTAATAAAATTGGTAATTTTAACAAGAATTGATCAAGAAATAAGTAAAGAAACACAAATTACCTATAGCAACGAAAGAGTTAATACAATTACAGAGCTCGTAGATACTGAAAAGATAATTCTATAAAGAACTTTATCCTGATAAACGTGATAATTATTTAAGCAGAATGAAAAAAATCTTGAAAAACACAATTTACCAAATCTGACAAAAGAAGAAATAGAAAATTTTAATAGCTCTGTAACTTTTAAAGGAATTGAACCTATTACCAAAACCCTTCCACAAAGAAAACTGTAGGCCCTTATGGCTTATCACAGAAATCTATAAATCATCTAAAGAAAAAATAAGTCATACATAAGGCTTTTTCAGAAAATAAAGGTGGAGATAATACACCCCAACTTGTTTTATGAGGATGGCATAACCCTGATACTAAAATGTGACAGAGATATTACAAGAAAAATTATCACTCAATTTAGCCATATAAAATGAAAAGACAATAGTTCCACATCTGTTTGCATTTGATAAATGTCTTAAGGACTTGAATGTTATAAATCACTCTACTATAATGTGAAACATCTTTTATCAAATATCACAGAAATGATCAATACCTGATGACTGGAGAGGTAAAACTGAAGAGAAATACAAGTTTCTGCATGTCAGCCAGACGTAGCTAACATCATTTTACAGAGCATCAGGAATTGCAGTGGCACTGTTGTTAACAGAAACTGAAAGCAGAGAACTTACTGATTTTAGTATACACCATAACTTTTAACATAGTAATAGACTTCTGAGAGGACTAACGTCTCAGCAACTTAATATGTGCTCCTTCATTTGTTGGATTCTAAAGAATGCCTTGACAAACATTCCCATAATTGAGCTCCCATACATATTAAATCCAGATAATGCTGAGTGGCTTATTGTGAAATAAGAATAATAACCACAGAGTCCTAGAATATCACGCCACTAAATCCTACTAGCAGAGTTCTGAAACAGAAAAATTAATGCATTTACTTAATACAAGACTAGTTATTGTGTAGTCTGTGACTTTCTCCTTGATGAATATTTTTGAGTCCATTAAAATATTTTCTACTTTAAGACAAAACCTATTGTCAGCAATTTTTTATGTGAAATTGTAAAAATCTTTTCTTAACAACATCTAATTAATTTTTTCCCTAACAATATCTTATTAATTTTTATTACACATCTGAGTATATTTGATGAGTAAAAGGGGAGTCAAATTAATGGTTATGACTCTTAGGAAGAATGCTAATATTTCATCTTTTAATCAGCACTTAGTTAAATCCTACTTACTAATTACTTTAAACAACTCCCTATAGAAAACACTCCAGTGCTATTTATTGCTTTTATTCATGAAATACATTTGTAAAAATATTTCCAATGCTTTTGTATTATCTTCACCCTTAATATAAGATCAGAGTGAATACAGTTTTGCTGAGTGAGGAACTATCTCAATTCTTTGTGATATAGTTTATCTTCATAGATGGCCAAAGGAAGCCATCTTTTTGGAATGCCTTTATCAAATTACTACTAGATAGAAAAATAAATTAATATTCATGCTGATCAGGTTGAAGTCTTTGAAGACACTGGCATGAATAAATAAATAAAGTCACAAAACCATGCCACTCTACGATGTTTATTTAAAAATCATACCTTGGGCCAGGCGCGGTGGCTCAAGCCTGTAATCCCAGCACTTTGGGAGGCCGAGATGGGCGGATCATGAGGTCAGGAGATCGAGACCATCCTGGCTAATATGGTGAAACCCCGTCTCTAGTAAAAAATAAAAAAAAATAGCCGGGCGAGGTGGCGGGCGCCTGTAGTCCCAGCTACTCGGGAGGCTGAGGCAGGAGAATGGCGTGAACCCGGGGGGCGGAGCTTGCAGTGAGCTGAGATCCGGCCACTGCACTCCAGCCTGGGCGACAGAGCAAGACTCCGTCTCAAAAAAAAAAAAAAAAATCATACCCTGTCAAAAACATAACTCAGCACGTTACCCAGAGATTAATAATACAGGTCACCTCCTTTAGAGCCAGTAGATGAAACTGTAATCGTATCAACTCTTTCATTAATAGCTCTGTAACTTGTAAAGGAATTGACTCCATCACCAAAACCTTTCCACCAAGAACACACTGTAGGCCCATATGGCTTGTCACTGAAATCTGTAAATCATCTAAAGAGGAAATAATTTGTTACATAAGGCTTTTTCAGAGAATAAAGGTGGAGCTAACATACTCTAACTTGTTTTATGAGGATGCATAACCCTGATACTAAAATGTGACAGAGACATTACAAGAAAAATTATCACCCAACTTAGCCACATAAAATGAAAAGACAATAGTTCCACATCTGTTTGCATTTGATAAATGTTTTAAGGACTCGAATGTTATAAATCACTCTATTATAATACGAAACATCTTTTATCAAATATCACAGGAACGGTCAATACCTGATGACTGGAGAGGAAAAACAGAGGAGAAATACCAGTTTCTGAATGTCTACGTTGGTGTTATGCATTAAATAATACTACTTTTTCTTACCTCTTGTTGATATACGCAGAAATCAGTATGCAATATGCCAACCTGCTCTTGCCACACCTATTACTGTGTAACTTATTCTTAAGCAAATTATCCCAATACAATAGACATCTCTTTTGCAAGCTTACTTAAAATGCTTTTATTCCTACTCATCCTATGGTCATATCTTTGTTTCTCTTTTCTCACAAGCACATGTTATTAGGCATGTCTTATCTTCTTCATAGTTATTCAAGGGTTTCTGTGTGGTTCTGTGTGTCAATGACCACTATACATGTAAATATGCATGTGTGCAAACAGAATGTCCTGTCTACAGTCATCTCTACTTGCCCCTAGAGTTTCCTATGCTTTAATTTCTGTTTTGGTTTAAGTCAAAGATGTGTTGCTTAGATATTCGGGTTATCAACCAGGCAAGTCTATTCTTTTGAGCTACTCCTTTTTTCTGTGTAATCCTTTACTTCAGCTAGTTGCTTGTTATATCCTTCCAAAAACATCACTTCATCATGCTGTCTTCTACAACTTCTCTAAAAGCCTCTTTATTATCATTTTAATTATTCACCTAAGAATTGGCTTGTTGTTTGTCTTTTCCAAACTCTGGAAAACCAAAGGGAATTTTATTGTTAGGAAGCATCTAGAGCAGTGGTTAGTAGACCAGGGCCCATGGGACAAATCCAGCCTGTAGCCTGTTCTATATAGCTCACAAACTAGGAGTCATTTTTATATTTTAAAGTGGTTGGGATACAAACAAAATATATTTTATGACACATGAAAATGATATGAAATTCAAATTTCACTCTTCATAAATAAAGTTTTACTGGAACCTAGCCATACCTATTCATTTATATATTGTCTATAGCTGTTTTTGCAATACAAGAGTAGAATTGAGATGTTGCAAGAGAACAAATGGCCCGCAAAGTCTAAAATATTTACCATTAAGTAAAAGAAAAAAAATTTGCCAACCATTGGTCTAGAGAATTGAAAAATGGAAATTATTGTTCACAAAATTAAATGATTTCCCCAAGGCCATGGGAGTTTATTGCTGAGCCAAGGCAGGAACTTTGATTTCTTTATTCATCCATTGGTACCCTCCTTATTGTATCATATGCCAACTACCCATTTCAAAGACATAGTTAACCTTGTACTGAAAGACAAGGGGAAACTCCATTTCTCGTTGGGTCTCCTGCATTTCCAATGTTAGTCAGTCACAAAAAACACTGTGGAAGAGATCAACATTTAGATGACTACTGAAACAGGGATTATCATACAATGAATAATGAACTGGGTAGCAAAGACTATTTATACCCTTACTAATCCTGAGTTTTAAAAAAAGTCAATGTTAATTTTAGTTAGAAAGAGTTGTATTAATATTATAGTGTTGCACTTCACATATTATTTTTATATACATGTATACTCTTAGAAAAAACAAGAACCCATTTTCTGGGATAATTTATCATCTTGCTTTAAAATAAAGAAACAAGTTCTGCTGCCAAGAGGTTTCTCACATGTTCCACCTTTGTCAGGATAAGTAATTGTTTGATCAAAATAGCAGCTGGCCTAGTGCCCCTGGCTGAGAGAGCTGATTAATGAACTTTAATTAGTAGTTACAAGCCTAGAACCACCCAGCAACCTTTCACCAACCTCTTCTTGATCATCCACCTCTTTTTTCTGCTTTTGCCTTGGAAATAATGACAATGTCTACTCTAGACATCCACAGGTCTGTGCGGAGATAGAAGTTCACAGCAGGAATTACAAGTATTTCTTGTTTCTTCTTTACTGGACAAAAAAAAGAAGATACTTCAGAGAAAAGATAATGTGGTAACTATCCCTTTGTAACTGTAACCCAAAGTTCTACTGCCCTTTTTCGTGAAAATACTTTAAAAAAGTCATATGTGAAAAAGGGGAGGGAGGTATCTGTCATCCTTTTCAGAGCCCACCCATGCTGCTACATTGCCATATGGGGCGCTCCTTGCTAGACAGCTTCTGTGGAGGAGTGAAGTTGTTGCTGTCTCAGCTTTAGCGCAAAGTATGTAGGGAAGACAATAGTGTCATTTGCTGTTAGCTCTGTAATTCCCGACACCATTAGACTAGTGAGCGGCTGTGACTTGAAGGTGTAGGCATAACTAGAGAGGGTAGGTGGGTAATGAGATATGACAGGACTTTAATGTACTAAATATGACTGTTGCCAGAAAACAAAGAAAAGACTGACTCTGGCCCGGTGTCTCCATTTGTGGACATACACCAGTTCAGAGTCTTTTCCCCAATCTCAAGTTCACGCTGCTCTGTCATTCAAGGAGAGACGCTGCTTTATGACGTAGTCAGAGAATAAATTTTCCTTATCACCTTAGCAATACACTACCATTACCCACAAGAATGGTATTTACTTTGGGCCTTCTCTTCTACTCCTCACTAAGGCAATATATATAATTAGGTAAAAAACAAAAACAAACCAGCATTATCTGTGGCATTGGCAAGAAATGCCTGATGTTGAATTCCCAAAAGTGTCATCAGATACCCTGTTCATAAAGACTAACAGAATGCATTCAAACTCATTGTAGTAAAGCAGACAGAGTCTTGGTATTGGAGGAAATTTAGAGGAGTTGGAGTCTGGGCTCAAGGGTTTTCAAAATGGGATGGGTTTAAAGCAGATTTTTTTCAAGCAGGGAAATTATTAGAATTTGACAATGTTCATAACACAATAGTTTAGGGTTGGTGAATGCTTTGAGATGAGGCATTGACATGATAAGTAAAACTTTGATCAATGGTCTATTTACTGAGGTGAGCAAATTTATCTCTGATGAATTGATTTGTAGGAATTTCTTGAAGAAAACAGTAAAGTTGTTTACTGATTTAGTTTCATGTTAGAGTGTTTTTTAAATTTTTATTTTGTCTTGTTTGTTTTTAGAAAAAAAAATCAACTAAGCCATGTCGATATAGATGGCTTCAGTTTTCACCAGAATGACCTTTAGTACTCCATGGTATCAGAAGAAGAAGAAAAAAAAAAACTGGTGTGGTATTGACAATCCAAATTTATGGCTTTGTAGTATTTCTAACAGTATAAGGAAACATACATATACAAACATATACATTGTTCTAGAATAAACATTACTTTAATTGTTAGGGGTTGTACAAGCCATAATACTCAGAAAGAAAGAATTTTTTTCCTAGGATAATACAATTTTTAAAGGTTTTCTGTAACCACAATGGAAGATATAGGTTTACGTTATTATCCAGATGAGTTTCATTCTCCACTTTATCTCTAGATCAAACCACATAATCTCCTGATTTAGACTTTTTTTTTTTCTTTTTTTTTTTTGAGAAGGAGTCTCACTCTGTCACCCTGGCTGGAGTGCAGTGGCGCGATCTCGGCTCACTGCAAGCTCCGCCTCCCGGGTTC
>NW_012116032.1:3019263-3085059 GCF_000951035.1 Colobus angolensis palliatus | reverse complement strand
CGCCATTCTCCTGCCTCAGCCTCCCGAGTAGCTGGGACTACAGGCGCCCACCATGGCGCCCGGCTAATTTTTTTTTTTGGTATTTTTAGTAGCGACGGCATTTCACCGTGGTCTCGATCTCCTGACCTTGTGATCCGCCCGCCTTGGGGTTTAGACTATTACTAGTAGGTAGTATCTAGCCATATATCCTGTCCAAAACAGAACCAACTCCCCATTAAAATTCTTAGCAGAGGCCTTGAAGTTAAAATTTTACTTTACTGTAGGCCACATCGAATTCACTAATATTTGAAAAATGTAGGTAAACCATACATGCCTTTATTATATCTAAATTAAAGCCAATCTGTAGGGGTGGCACTTGTTCTAGATAACACAGTTAGTTGCAAATTATTTTATCTTTTCTCCTTTTCTTTGTTTTCCATACAAATGATTCCAGCCGAGCTTAAAAGTCTTTTTTGTTTGTTTGTTTTGTTTAACTTTTAAGTTCAAGGGTACATGTGCACAAGTGTTATATAGGTAAATTTGTGTCATGGGGGTTTGTTGTGCAGATTATTTTGTCACCCAGGTATATTAATCCTTGTACCCATTTGTTGTTTTCCTGATCCTCTCCCTCCTCTCACCATCTACCCTCTGATAGGCTCTAGTGTGTGCTGTTCCTCTCTTGTGTCCATGTATTCTCATTATTAGGTCCAACTCATTCATGAGAACGTGCATCATTTGGTTTTCTGTTCCTGTATTGGTTTGCTAATACAGCTTAATTCTGAGAATTCATGGAATTAAAAAAAAAAATAAGCTAAATTTAATCATTCTGGTACTGACATATATTATTTATTTTGGTAAAATGAGAATGAGAATATTAAAATTACATAGTGATTTTTGTAGGTGAAGAAAAGCAGAATATTTCACCCTAAAATATGCCTCTTTGACATAAATATTTTTAAGCTTACCACAATTGGGTAGCAGCAGTTATGGAAAAGGCTGAGTTTCCCTTTCTTATTATGGCAGACTATAAACATTCCTGTAAAAAAGATGTAGGGGGGCTCTGCCTTCTCTTTCCACATGTAGACAGAGATATAATTTCTTGCTTGCTTATCAGCCCAGAGATGGCACCAGCAGAGTCAGAGGAATTTGGGAACAGACTTCGTCTACTTTTCTACAGCTTTTCCCACATTTGGGACCCTAAAGCTGCGTGTTATTTCTGTCGTAACACTTCTAAATTGGTTGTTCTTTGTTAGATATGCTATATAAACAGGAACCCTTATTGCAGGAGGTCAGGGACCCCGAACGGAGGGACTGGCTGAAGCTGCGGCAGAAGAACATAAATTGTGAAGATTTCATGGACATTTATTAGTTCCCCAAATTAATACTTTTATAATTTCTTACGCCTGTCTTTATTGCAATCTCTAAACATAAATTGTGAAGATTTCATGGACACTTACAAATTCCCAAATCAACACCCTTGTGATTTCCTATGTCTGTCTTTACTTTAATCTCTTAATCCCATCATCTTCTTCATAAACTGAGGAGGATAAATGTTGCCTCAGGACCCTGTGATGATTGCGTCAGCTGCACAAATTGTTTGTAGAGCATGTGTGTTTGAACAATATGAAATCTGGGCATCTTAAAAAAAGAACAGGATAACAGCGATGTTCAGAGAACAAGAGAGGTAACTTTGAACTGGCTGCCGGTGAGCTGGACGGAACAGAGCTATATATCTCCTCTTTCAAAAGCAAATAGGAGAACTATCACTGAATTCTTTTTCTCAGCAAGGAACATCCCTGAGAAAGAGAATGCACCCTGAACATAGACTTATAGATGGCCTCTTTAAGGCGTGCCGTCTTTTATGGTCGAAGTCAAAGGGATGAAATAAGCCCCGGTCTCCTGTAGCACTCCCAGGCTTATTAGGACGAGGAAATTCCTGCCTAATAAATTTTGGTCAGACAGGTTGTCTGCTCTGAAACCTGTTTCCTGATAAGATGTTATTAGTGACAGTGTGTGCCCGAAACTTCATTAGCAATACAAACGAAGGAAAAGAGAGTAAGGACACAAAAACAGATGGGGTAATTAGATTAAAAACATAATGAGATAATCAACTTAAACCCAATTGTAATCAGTAATTCCTTACATGAAATTAGAGAAAACACTTCTATTAAGACAAAACTTCATACTTCCAGAACACTTCTTTCTGACACACTAGATGTGTGGAGTTTTTGTCCCACACTGAAAATTCTCCACTACCAGCCACACATCCTACAATTCAATTGAAGTCTGGTACTAACCAGAGTTACTGCAGACCCCAGAGGCTAAGGGCCCAGGTCCACAAGGCTGGCTCCCACCTCAGATGCCAATCGCAAGTGGTGGGTCTCCAGGCTCACCAAAACTTCTGTCTGACTTGGCTACAAACAAGAGGTTCCCATAACCCTCTCCTTGTGTTTGATCATTTTCCAGAACAGCTTGCAGAACTTAGGAATACACTTATGTTTACTAGTTTACTATAAATGAGATTACAAAGCATACAGGTAAACAGTGAGATGAAGCGGTACATAGGGCAAGTTATGTGAGAAGAAGTGCAGAGCTTCTGTGTTCTCACCAGCCATGCAACCTTGCTAGCACCTTCATGTGTTCAGCAACCTGGAAGCTTTTCAAACCTTGTTCGTGTGTGTGTGTGTGTGTGTGTGTGTTTTACAGAGGCTTCATTATAGAGGCATAATTGATTAAGTAACTGGCCATGGGGAATTAAGTCAATACTAGTCCTTCTCCCCTCCCTGGAGGTAGGAGATGGGGCTAAAAGTTCTAACCCTCTAATCACATAGGAGGGGTAACCAACAACCTCCTGAGACGATGCGGGAGGGCCTGATAGCAGTCATCTCATGAGCATACAAAAAGACATTTATCATTTTGGAGATTCCAAGCATTTTAGGAGCTGCGTGCCAGAAAACAAGAAGGGAGGAAATGAGGGAACAGAGACTAAATGTATATGTTTTTTATTATGTCACAGTAACAATAGTTACCCTTTTATGAAATGAAGCAATCATGTTCTTAAACTTATCGTTTATCACCTAGAACATTACTAGGCACATAGTTAATGTTCAATAACTGTTTAAATAAATAAATAAATCAATAGCTCAGATTTTTTGTAATGACTGTCACTCTTTTCTCATTTCCGTAAAACGCTCAGTGAATTGAGTTTGAAACTAAGGTTGTTGTATACAACTGGCTGCTTGCTTTTTAGCAGAACCTTTATTATATTCAGGAAGGTAGTTGCTTATTTGTTTGTTGGTGGCTCAATTGTTTTTATCTTACCTAGGGGAAAAATTAACAATATCTCAAATGAAAATATTCTTATGGCCAGATATCTCAGACTAGTCCAAAACCGTGTCTAATACATGTTACATTCAAAATCCACATACTCAAGTGAAATGTGTCTTTTTCTTCTTAGATTTTCAAAATGAGATCAACACAATTGTAATGGTGTACTGTGGGAAAATCATCATACACACGCTGGCATTTACCCTTCTTTCATCATCTCTAAAGATAAGAGAAATACGAATGGAACTGGAAGACGTCTTTTGTGTAAGATGCTATAATTGGTTGTTTTGCCACACATTATCATTGTATGGTGGCATTTTTAAAAATTTACCATTTGTTTTGCTTCTTTTTGGAATTTAAAATCCAGTGAAAGCAAGCCACGTTTTTTTTTTGAGATAAATCTTACATAGGAAAATGGAAGATAAGGCATTTATGAGCATATAATATTTAAATCCAAATTATTAATTATTTAGAGAAGTTAAAAAAGAAAGTTCTAGGATATATTTAACACACTGACACCCTCTTCTTCATTCATCAAGGTGTTTCTAAGCATGTTAGAAAACCAAGCCAAAAAATTACAAAATACAAACATGGCTTTTAAAGTTGATCTGAATATGTAAAGTGAGATAAAAATTAAATAGGCTTTTGGATCTATGTTTCTCTCTATTGTAGTTTCAATACATCCGGGTAGAAGTTTCCTTTTCCAATGACTGAAATGGACTTAATCCATGAGACATTTATATAATTTAAGAAACTGGAATATTTTTAAGGCAATTGCTCACTTCTGTAACCTTGAAAATAATTATATAACAAAGAAAAAAACCAAGTGCTGGGGATTTTTAAAAATACCTTTGTTATTTTCCTTCTTGTTTATTAACCTTTGTTTTGATTTAGCAGTATTGATGTAAAGTAGCTGAACCAAGGAGCTAATATCGTAGAAACAATAACAGGGAAGCCATTTGAGCTTGTTATTAATTGTTAATTGTCTTCTGATCCTTAAACTAGATATCTAAACTGAAGAGACAACTATCAGCAACAG
The DNA here is from genome assembly GCF_000951035.1 of Colobus angolensis palliatus. Taxonomy (NCBI): domain Eukaryota; kingdom Metazoa; phylum Chordata; class Mammalia; order Primates; family Cercopithecidae; genus Colobus; species Colobus angolensis. The sequence continues at coordinate 3,080,714 of NW_012116032.1, read as the reverse complement.
AGCCAAATTATATGAACACTATAGGTGCCCAAATGCAAGTGGATTTTTAAATATTTAATTCTGTCCAAGTGTCACTGAATAATTGTGTTTAATTTTTCTCATACTCTGAAAGGTATAGTGTCAAAAATACTTGCCCCATTACAAGTTATCAGAACCTGCTATCTCAATGAATACAATTTTCCCGAGAGAGTGTCTCAGAAAATTAACCAGAGATTGCATTTTATATAGATGCAGGTGAGCATGGAGGGAAATATATTATTATATTTTTTATATTTTTGATGATAAAATATTCATAATATTTTATTTCAACTTTATTTTTGACCTTTGTATTTTATGTTTAAGGCAAGCTGAACTACTTACTCCTTTCTCTAAACACCCATTATTATCATACCTGTTTGTATTTGCCTGCATTCTTACTAAAATATTTTCTTGCAATTGTTGCCTGAAAAATCCTATCTGTTCTTTTCTGTGAAGCCTGCCCTCATCTATACAGATGGATATTATCTTTCCCTTTCTTAAATTGTCATGATGCTTTTGCCACTGTTTTTATGGCATGAGTCTCATTCTACTGTATACTATATTTGTATAGTGCATCCTTATTTCCTATAGTAGGTTGAAAAAACTTTGAATTTAATGTCAGTGTCCACTTTTTAAAACTGTACTAAGCTATTCTTTACATAATTGGTAGTAAATAGATAGCCTCAGAAAAAATGTTAAAATAGTAGAAAAATTTTCTGATTGTAACTGATTGTTGCTTTTTAATTTTATAATCACAAAAGGTGATTAGAAAGACCCATTATGGAAATTGGAAACTCTGTGGGGAAAACCAGGAGGGTAAAATTATTTTAAACATATAAAACAAAGGTTATTGTCTAACAAATGATGATTCACTAAACTCCACTACCTGCAGTAAGATGAATAATTTTCTTGAGAATCAAAGTTACTAATGCAGTTATTTTTTAATGGTGAGAAATCCTAGTATGTTTTATAGAAACTTTTAGTAAGTATAGAATTCAATTTTTCTGAAATATTTCAGTGAAATTCTGCCTGAAGAGGGAACAATGGCCCAGTGAAGTGCATATTTAGTAGGCACAGCCACAATCAACTTAATGTTCTTCATTGTATTGACTCCACACAGAGTCTCAGACCTGATATTACTGAACTTGAAAAGTACAGTAAAATCCTATATAATTTGAAAGCCAGGAAAATATAGTGTCAATTTGGTGGTTTGGCTATCTAAGGCTTAAGCAGAAAGCCTTCATTATGGAAGGCTGTGTCACCTTTTTTCACAGCTGAAAGTTTTTCTAAAACTTACTAAAGCATTTTCTGTTTCACAGACTATACCACATAGATGTAATTTCATTTTCATTCAAGCTACAGGAACTTGCAGTGCCATTGTATTTGCAAATTCTAATTTTAAAGTCCTATTATTTTAGGCATTGGACATTGGGTATGATTCTGTTTAAATGATGGGGTTGGATACTTTAGGTTACATATTATGGAGCATGGATCCTGTTAACTATTTCATCGTTGCCTGAGGTCACGCATACGCTCTTGTATAGAAACCCATATTTAAAAGTGAGAAAATGGCTGTAAATCAATTAATGGTGTTTTCAGCTTTACCTTCCAGTTGGAGATATTATCCATATATAGGGAATTCTGGAGATACTATGGACCTGCTTGATTTGGCATGAGAGTGTGCAGTGGCACTAAATCTGCTGACAGGCTGTTTCTCTCACTCATCTGATCTGAGGAGATACTGAGTCAACAGAATAGAACTCCAACAGCTTCCCTACCGCAAAGCTCATGCCCTTCAGAGTGATACCTTTGTTCTCTGGGGCTTATTCAACTGCTTTAGGAAACTGATAGCCTGAGCAGTATAAATAGAACAGAGTCCAATATGCAGAGAAAAGAAAAATAGATAGAATTAACCTAAAACAGTGCTGCACATTTTTTTTTTCACACTTTATCAATTTAACTTTTATTTCTTGGTATAGTCATATAAAATTAGAACCTTCTTTGGAACATATTCATTTTATTTTGATTATAATATCTGAGTCCTATCATTCTCATTCTCCCTCACAAAATCACAAAGGGTTTAAAATTTTCTCTTCTTATTTGGTATTTGCAACTCATAACATAAAATGAGGTGGGGAAAAATTAGAACTTTTTACAATTGGCAGCAAATCTAGCCTCTACTCACCCACTCATTCATTATTCATTCACTCATAACTGCTCTAAAGTACTTCAGAGATAGGAATCAAATAATTTAAGTAAATGCCCACACCTTTATCTTCCTCAGTCTAGTGTATTAGCATTCACTTACAATGTGCCATGCACTTTGTTTATTTGAAAACTGTACTTAGAACAAGTGCATTTCAGAATAGTGTTGGACTACAGTCAGTTTACCTATGAGGAGACTTAGGGAAATTACTTTATAAAGTTACTAGTAAGTAACTAACAGAGGTAATACTTTTGGGGGTATCAGAAAATTGGGAAGTTAAGTGATCTTAACATTCTTTCAGTGATAGATTTCTATGAATTCGTAGGAATAATGTACTATAATTTTATTATCTGTAGTGATCTAGTCATTCATTTTAATATTATTTTACCACCTGCTATGATATAGGCACTGTGTTTGTCAGGGAAACTGTAGTTTTGAAAAACACAGTTCCTATATGTTTGTTAAAGGACATAAACAAACAGGAAGTTACAAAGCAGTGTAGTAAGTACTCCTTAATACAGAGTATGGTTATGGGTGAAAAGAGGTGACTAACAGGCATTCTAGGCATAGCAAAGGCCCCAAATATTTGAGGGCATTTTGGGTACAGAAGTAACATACTTGGAAAATGAGAAGTGAATGATATGTGAGGAAATGTAGTGACTGCATATAAATTATGCTTTCAAGAAATTTGATTGTTAAGCCAAAAAAAAAAAAAAAAAAAAAAACCCAGAAAGAAGTTTGGGTACTACAATGATGCGAAGTGTCAAGGAGGGAATTTTTTCCCCCAAATGGAAGTGATAACCATGTTTATATGCTATAAAGAAGCCAACACATGAAGAGATAATGGAGCAAAGGGAGGGATTGGACTCAGATATTGGCAGTTCTTTTTCTGAAAGAGAAAATGAAATAATGATGATAAAGGGAGGATACTTCACACCCAAGTGTAAAGCATAGCACCTGATAATAAAAAGCCAGATCAACAGGAAGTGAGAGGAGTGGCAGATTGTCTTGGTACTTGTTGGAGCTGGAAGAAGAAGAGCAGAAATGGGAGAAGTAGCTGACCAATAATGCTTTCTGTTGATCTGGACTGAAGGGCCTGAGCCAGTGAACATGCACTTTTACTGCCAACAGCCACGTGGTTGTTACATTTTCTCTGGCATTGCTTAGCAGCAATGTGAGAGCTTATGAAGTGAGGGGGCCGATTGATGGTCTGGGAACTACCATGGAAAAGAAAGACATGGGCAGGTGCAGTGCCTCACACCTGTAATCCCAGCACTTTGGGAGGCTGAGGCAGGCGGATCATTTGAGGTCAGGAGTTTGAGACCAGCCTAGCCAAGATAGCAAAACCCTGTTTCTACTAAAAATACAAAAATTACCAGGGCGCAGTGGTAGGCACCTGTAATCCCGGTACTCGGGAGGCTGAGGCAAGAAAATTGCTTAAACCTGAGAGGTGGAGATTGTAGTGAGCTGAGATCACGCCTCTGCACTCCAGCCTGGGTGACAGAGTGAGACTCCGTCTCAAAACAAAAACAAAAACAAATAAACAAAAGAAGGATATGGGATAAAGAATTTAGGAGAGAAAGCATGGAAAGTTATGAACTTCAAAATGTCCAAAGCATGGAGAAGGTAGTCAAAACAGGGGAAAGACAGGGCAACTAAAGGTCTCAGTTTAGCAAGGATTCTGGGTCAAAAAGATTTGGAAAGCTAGAAGAGAAGGGGGTTAGATGAATGAAAGCATAGTGTAACAGAAACTTAAAATTTGGGTGCTGAGAGCTTTCATATGGTAACTTTCTGTGTGCTGAGGTGGGAGTGTGTATTAAACCAAAACAGAGATGGAAGTGATTGAATTTGAAGATCACAATAAACATCGTGACTAGGTGGTTGGTTAGAATCACTGCTTGCATATGGAAATCTTCCAGAAGAATGAAGAAAAATAAGATGGAAAGAAGAATGTAAACCATGGGCCAAACTCCTCAATGAATATGGGGGAAGATTGAATTATCAGAAAAATGTCAAAAAGGAGAACATTTAGAGGGTGCCAAATTTGGATGCTGTTAAATTTTAAAAGATGAAGGGGTTTTTCTTGCATGAATATAGATAAATAATGATCTAGAACTGGCAAACAGAAATTGAGAGAATGTTGCAATTGCTTTAGGAATTTGGGCTGTGAGACAATGAATAAGCTTGTTCTCGAAAGGACTATTTGAAGGTGTTTGGTATTTGAAGATCAGCCAGATTTTAGTTGAGGCAAAGAGGAGAAATATAGAGAAGTTGTCATATGCTTCCATTTGGAATATTACAATATGTGCTTAGGATTCTAAAGAGAACCATTTTAAAAGCTTTCTTGTGCCCTTTCAAGGTGATTCCTGAAGGACAGGAAGTGCAAGTGCACATGCTGTATCTTGTATCTCTGTATCTTGTGTCCAGGTGGGTATCTGCATACTATAAACTCCTTGAGATAAGGGACTGGTCTTGTTTGTACATATATTTTCAGCATCTAGTTCACAACTTAGCAAATAGTAGGTTTTTAATACGTACTTGTGCCTGTCATATTGTAGGTGATCTACACTTGTGGAAGGACTGTATTATACAGTATATAGATAATGTCTTTCTTGAGTTTACTGCTTGTTTGTTTTTTTTTCCTTTGAAGAACAAACGTAAGTGAAACAAAATGTCCAAAGTGAATCCTTGGAGTTTTAGTTTTTTAGCCTATATATATATCTATAAAACCTTTTTGAGATATTCTCTTTAAATAATTAAATTGCTATGAAACAGGACACTTTTTTCCTCATTTGAAAGTGGTGGCCATTTTTCTGCCTTATGAGAACTTTCCATTTTTTTCATGGTGTGGTATAATTCATGGATTTTTATTTTAGTGAAAAAAATCCAGTTGAAGTGTCCATTTTTTTTGTCTTGTAGGTGTCTGTCATCCAGTTTCACACTGAGAACCTATATTTTTCTCTTATTCTCATAGCTGTTTTTTGCTTTAGTGCTGACAGGTAGATATGATTCAAAGTTAAGTCTAACTGTGCTGCAAAAGTAACTTTTAAAACTTGACTACACAATCTTAGAAGTCCTAGAGGTAAACACCGGTATCAGTGAAAGCCCTAATACAGTCTATTGTTGTATGTAAGGCATTTTGCAGGTTGATAATTTCATGTGCTCACAAAAACTCCGAAAACATTCTCTGTTTGAATATCTGTTCTGTAACTTGGCTTAAAAATATGCTTCTTCTCTTTAACACATGTGTATACTTAACCTCACAAAGATTATCAATGATGTTAATTTTACACAAGTTTCTTAGCTAAATATTAGCTGTACTTACGTGAATGACTACTTCCTTAGATTCATATTTTGATGTTAGGTATCAATCTTTATGTATTAATTCAACAAATATTCATGAGTGGCTACAATACACAAGACTAGGACATTGAGATTACACTGACTTTAGATATAAAAAGACTGGTTTATATGAGACATGCCATTTGTTTATAAAACCGTAGAAAACCATAACAACATTCGTCAATGATTTTTTTTTTTAATTACCACAAACAATTCTGAGAACTACATATAAAAAATGTTTCTTTTGAATGCTGACAAAGTTTCTTCTTGAGAAGATTCATTCTTTTGGATTAATCCATTCTCTTACTTCACTAAATTGTGAGTGGGCTTTATATGGACAAAAAGGGGTAATGTTTAAGTTTTTATACTGAGTGTTTACATTAAAATAACATAAGCTGTTAATTGGCTATACATTGTTCTGTGTATCACTAATTTCAGGAACATGAAGATAATGAGTGAGGGTCACATTGTGCAACCTGTGGTAACATTTTAGGTAATTTATCAGTTATTATAAATTTATAAATTATGTAGTTAATTTATCAGTCTGGAAACTACAGAGAGGGGTAAAATGAACAAAATGCTTTGAAACAATTGCCCAGCTGGGTGCGGTGGCTCACGCCTGTAATCTCAACACTTTGGGAGGCTGAGGTGGACAGATTACTTGAGCCCAGGAATTTGAGACCAGCCTGAGCAACATGGCAAAACTCCATCTCTCATAAAAATACAAAAAATTAGATGGGCATGGTGGTGCACATCTGCAGTCACAGCTACTCAGAATGCTAAGGTGGGTAGATCACCTAAGCCCAGGAGGTTAAGGTTAAGGGGAGCCATGATTGTGCCACTGAGCTCTAGCCAGCAGGGTGATAGAGTGAGACCCTGTCTCAAAAAAAAAAAATCCAAAAACAAAAACAATTGCCCCAGACATGGGTGCGAGGAGGATGACTTCAGTCACATACTCTTGTCTCTCTGGGCCTAATACATTTTGCATACCTCATAGTTTGAGACTTCTCTGAGCTATTTTCGTTTCCTACAGGCTATTTTCAATTGCCACCATTTGCCTAATTATATCTTAATACTGCCACTAAAATATAACAATGCCAGTTAAAGTAACATACCCGTTAACATATTTATATATATATATAATATAAACCCAGGTGTCTTAGTCCATTTTCTGTTGCTATAACTGAATACCACTAACTGGATATGTTACAAAGAATACAACTTTATTTAACTCACAATTCTGGAGGTCGGAAAGTCCAAGGTTGACAGTTCTGAATCTGACAAGAGCCCTTTTGCTGCAGCAAGCCATAGCACAGGGCATCATGTGATGAGAGGGCAAGAGCATGTATGCCAGCTCAAGTCTGTCTTCCTTTTCTTATAAAACCACTGGTCCCATCACACCAATGATCTTATCTAATCCTAATTACCTCTTAAATATTCTACCACTGGTCAACATATGAATTTGAGGATTATATCTTTAGCACATGAAATTTGAGAGACACATTCAACTTATAGCACCAGGGTTCTGACTTAGAGACTATGAGCAAACAAACTTACCTGATTGTCAACATGCTACTGATAGACTGAGCTATCATTTCCTTTATCTCGTGTGCAAACCCAATAAGTAGCAATAATAAGTATAACTTTTTTTATTTTAAAAAATTAATTGACCACGATGTGTCAGGTGGTGTAGAAAACAGAAAAATTTTCATTCTCCATTACATTCTAGTGTAGACAATAACCGAGATAAGTAAGTAAATACGGTGGCAAATGCTAAAGAGAAAAATAGAGCAACAAGGGAGAATAGGGAGCTTAGCAGAGGGAGTTGGAAATAGTAAAAGCTTAAATAGTGTTCAGTCAAGGTTTTCCTGAGCAGGTGACCCTAGAGACGTGACTGAAGTATGGGAGCTGAGCATGTGAACCTCTAAGTGAAGAGCCTTGTTGGCAAAAGGAATACCAAGAGCCAATGCTCTGTTGCAGGAGGGTGCGTAAAGTAACAGTGAGGAGACCTGCATGGTTGAAGCACAGTGAATAAGAAAAAAAAATAATAGCAGAAGATGTTGCAGAAATGAGAGGAGAGTCCTATGGGATCTAGTATGTCGTATTAAAGACTTCAGCATTTACTCCAACTGAAATGAGAAGCCTTTATGGACTTTTTAGCATTAGAATGACATGATTGGACTTATTTTTTTTTACAGAATTCCTGGGTGCTTTCTTGAGAATAAACTACAGGGCTTGAAGTAGGGTGGAGGCCAAAGGTATAAGCAAGAAGGACAAAGAAAAGACTATTAGAATAATACATTCATGAAATGGGTTGTTAGACCCTGGTGGTAGTAGGTAAGGAGATGAGAAGTATTTGATTCACAGATATGTTGTGATCATATAATCAACAGAATTTGCCTCTAATGTGAGGTGAAAAAGACAGAAAAATCAAAGATAATACCAACCATTTTGGTCCTTGGCAACTGAAGGTATGGAGTTTCCATAAATTTTGAGGAAAACTATAGGAAAGACAGGTTTTTTGGGAGACATTAAGAATTAAGTGTGGTCATGGTAAACTTGAGATGCCCCCAACACTTTTTTTTTTTTCTTCAGGGTCTCAAACTTCTGGGCTCAAGGAATCCTGCCAAGATGTGAGATGCTTATTGAACATTCAGAGTAGGCAAATGACCCAAAATTCAGTGGAGAGATTTAAGGTGGAGACATTAACTTTAAAGCCTTCAGCATATACATGATATTTTGAATCATGAGACTGGATAAGATTGCCAAAGGAATAAGTAAAAATAGAGAAAAGAGGCTTTTGACACTAAGATGCCCGAGAGAAAAGGAGAAAACAGCAAAGGGACTTAGAAGGCGTAACCAGGTGAATGTGGTATCCTGGATGCCAAATGAAGCAAGTGTTAAATGGAGGAGAAATTTGATTCTGTTAACTTGTATTGACAGGTCAAGAAAATTGAGCATTGAGAAATCACTGTAAGATTTAACAATTAAATCTTGTTAAATCTTATCAAGGTTATCAGAACCTTGATAAGAGTAATTCTAAGGGAGAAGTGAGGACAAAAGAAATGAACGAAAAGTGTTTGAGAGAAAATAGGAGGAGGACATTGGGAAATATAGGAAGTATGTGGAATTGTTTCAAGGAGTTTTGCTCCAATTATTAGTAGAGAAATGGTGCACAAACTAAAAGAGAAAGTGGAAACAAAGGTTTTTGAGGAGTCTTTTTGCTCTTTGTTTTAAGATGGGAGAAATAACAGTATATTTGTATGCTGATGGTATGATTTCTTAGGAAAGGAAAAATCAATGATGCAAGAGAGAAGGATGATTGCTGGAGCAATTACCTTAAGTGGGAGATCAGGGATAGGATGACCTTAAGCCAGATGCATGGAGAGTTCTTTATGAGAGAAGCTGGAGTTTAGGAACACACACAGGTAGACTGGTAGATGTGGTGGGGATGGTAGAGGTTTTTCTGATAGCTTCCGTTTTCTTCTTGATGTTGTTACTCACCTGGGATAAGACACAAATAGCAAGACAAGGAAAATACAGATCTAAAACAGAGTAATAATAAACCCTTCCCAACAGGTTTACTTCACTTAATTCTCCACTTATCCTGACAGTTATTTCTAATGATTCCAGTACCTTTTGAGCAGCAGAGGAGATTTATTTCTCAGGATATTACCTAAATATTACCTTAGCATTCAGTTGCTATTGCAGAAAAACAATCAAGAGTCTCTTACAAAAGAGAAAAGAAACTCTAGTGTGGTGCTCTTTTAAGATAGGGCATGCATCAGCACAACTTCTCAGGAGAGTAGATACCACATTAAGATGCTAATTAAGTGCTGTCAGGGAGAATTACTTGCTCTTTTCTGGTACCTGTTTTCCCCTGCATTTTCTAGGTTCAGAAATTCAATTCACAACAAAAATATTCTTGGGAAAATTTCTGGCACTTGCAGATAGTGCTTACGTTGACATTTGGTAGAAATCTGTTTCCTGAGTACCATCAAAACTTGATGCTTGTACTTAAAATGACTGACATGAATCACCCCAAGGAAGATTAATTTCAAAACAACATGTGGCCCTGTGGCATAAATGTTATGAAGACCCTAACCACATTATACACTGCTGTAAAGAAAGACAATGCATAGATTCTGAGGGGTTTATTTTTATGAGTAGTAGCAAAAGGCTAATTGTTATGACCTGTAAACCTCCATCATAAGCATTAGTACTAAATTTTAGGAATTGAAGTGAGTAGCTAGTGGGGGGAAGTGTAGTATAATAAATTATACATATGGATGACTATTGATTTGAATTTCTTTTTCTAACCAATTTTTTATGTATGTGAATAAAATAAGTGGTCAGTAATATGGATGTTAATTAACTAGTTTACTATTTGGTACCTTTTGTTTATATGTATATAAAGAAATATACTCACATTTTAATTATGTTAACATTAAATCTTACTTTGTTTCCCTTAACACATACCTGTAAACCAAAAGTAAAAGGCTAAGTCCCCCCCAGCTGACCGAATGGACTCTGCTCTCAGCCAAGGGGACCCAAAGAAACCTGAAAAACTACATCAGGCTATGACAGAAAGGAGACAGGCCATGCCTCATTACACTTTCCTCCCTTTGGAGCTGAGGCACAATTGACCAGCATTAACATTAAAACAGAGATCATAATAAGAGTGACAAAACAGACTCTCTATAACAATAAGATACTAAACTCTAGCCAGACTCTGGTATAATATCACATGACAGATAAATAAAGAAATCAAAATATTTTACTCACAAATATGTCAGTTTTTCATATTTTAAAATGGCCCTCCAAAGCAGTCTTTAGTGGGGGAAAATTTGTATCTGTAAAGAATCTTTATTAACATAACTAGATCTTTCCCCCTTCCAGTCCCTCCCAACCCTAAAGACACTAACTGAAAGTCTAGCAACTTTTAAAGGTCTGAATAGGAAACATTTGTCATCTCTTGTCTCTAAGGGTAGGCCACCTCTGAGACTCATCTATGTAATAAGAACCTTGGTCTCCGGCCGGGCGCGGTGGCTCAAGCCTGTAATCCCAGCACTTTGGGAGGCCGAGACGGGCGGATCACGAGGTCAGGAGATCGAGACCATCCTGGCTAACACGGTGAAACCCCGTCTCTACCAAAAAAATACAAAAAAACTAGCCGGGCGACGTGGCGGGCGCCTGTAGTCCCAGCAACTGGGGAGGCTGAGGCAGGAGAATGGCGTAAAAACCCGGGAGGCGGAACTTGCAGTGAGCTGAGATCCGGCCACTGCACTCCAGCCTGGGCGACAGAGCAAGACTCCGTCTCAAAAAAAAAAAAAAAAAAAAAAAAAAAGAACCTTGGTCTCCACAATCCCTTGTCTTAACCAAGACACTCCTTTCTGTTGATTCCAGGTTTTTAGATAGTAAGTTAGCTCTTTCAACCAGCTGCCAATCAGAGAATCTTTAAATCCATCTATGAGCTGTAACCCTCTCCACGCCCCTGTTTTCAGTTGTCCCATCTTTCCAGTTTTCAGTTGTCCCATCTTTCCAGGCCGAACCAATGTATACCTCAGATGTGTTAGTTGATGTCTTATGTCTCCCTAAAATGTACGAAACCAAGTTGTAACCCAATCACCTTGCGCACAGCTTCTCAGGACTTCTTGAGACTGTGCCTTGGTCTGTTGTTATTCATATGTGGTTCAGAATAAAGTTTTAAAAATATTTTACAGGGTTGAGTTTTTTTTTTTTTTTTTTTAAGTCAGTATAGCTACTATGGTTTGGGAGCATAATTCATAAAAGGAGGCCCTGTGATAATAGAAGCCAGCCTGGTATATATGTAATTGAAGACATGTAATGCACAAACTGAATTTTACACATGGTTTACCAAAAGGTAAAAAATTTGAAAAAAGTACATACATTCATCTACTCATATGTTTTCTATATTTCATAGTCTAGCAAATTCTAAATCTTGATGTAATTTTAACAGATGATAATACTACTATTAAGATTGTACAAACAACTTTACTCTTTGTCGGTTCAGAACTTTACCATATATAATTTTAGGTTTGTGTGCCCAAATGAAAGTATTTTCTAATCAAACATGATTATAAAAATAATGATAATTCTTGGCCAGGCACTGTGGTTCGTAATCCCAGCACTTTGGGAGGCCGAGGTGGGCGGATCACGAGGTAAGGAGATCGAGACCATTCAGGTTAACGCGGTGAAAACCCATCTCCAATAAAAATACAAAAAATTAGCCGGGCGTGGTGGTGGGCACTTGTAGTCCCAGCTACTTGGGAAGATGAGGCAGGAGAATGGCATGAACCTGGGAGGCAGAGCTTGCAGTGAGCTGAGATCACACCACTGCACTCCAGCCTGGGTGACAGAGTGAGACTCTGTCTCAAAAATAATAATAATAATAATAATAATAATAATGGTACTTCTTGAAATAAAGGGCTTGTATAATTAGGCTTTCAAACATTTCCAGTTTAAGTAGGAAGAAAAAAAGCATTATTCTCAATGAGTTACATTGTTGTAATGAAAATGTATCTGAGCTAATAAAGTTGTGTTGTTGTTTTAATTTCAGATTTATAGTACAACCTCTCATAATTCACAATTTAAGATGTGTTGTGTATGTATATAACAGATGTGATTGATAGATGTTTAATAGGAGAATCATCCTTATATTTTACAGCATATTTAAACTTTGTGACTGCTCCATAAATTATTTCAGGGTAATAGCTAGTACATTAATATGATTAGCAACAAAACTTGTTCATTTAATATTAGCAGAATAAAAGTTTATCCTGTTTAAGAATACTCAGCTCCAGAAAATTTACTCAACAGTTGTTTAACACTTTCCTATAACCAATAAAATTTATACTCCATGAATTTGTGAAGCTGACCTGTTGGGGAGTGGAGTGGGAACAATGTTATCTCTATTCTCTTATAAATTTTGTTCATTTACCAAACATGGATGACTAGTCTGTTATGCTCACTGTGGAAAAAAGTGATCTAATGACAGGCATGAATGATAAGAGTTGCAGACAAATAGAAGCAAGAAAAGTAGAAAAAGAACCTGAAAATACTGAAATAGTTGGTTTCAGTTCAGTATAGACACCCACTTGATTTTTACCTTGATTTCCATGAGTGATGCTTGAGTTTTTATTATAAATTACACTCCATACTTAAACTACTTTTTACTGATATTTTGTGACAATCAAAAAAATTTTTAACAAACACATCATGATTAATTGCATCCAATAATATGGATCAACTCAAAAATCATTCCTGGTTACCAATGTGGGTCATTGGATAAATGGAAAGGCCATTCACTAAGATATTTCGTTTAAAAAAAAAGGGTAAAAGAACTCACAAAGCCAAAGAATCTTATAAACAGGTCCTGCAGAATATTTATTTGACACATATATTTATTTACACACGTATATACACACATATACATATGTGTATACGCACAGTCAATCTTCATTATTCATAGATTTCATATCTGCAATTTTGCCTACTCACTAAAATTTACTTGTAACACCAAAATCATACTTGTGACTCTTTTTTAAACATTTATGGACATGCACAGAGCAAAGAAAATTTCGAGTTGCCTGATGTGCAGCTGAGATTGAACAAGGTGATGCTCTGCCTTTTTGTTTTAGCTCTCATCAGTATAAACTAATGCCCTCTTTTTCGCATTTCTGTGGTTTGGTTGTTGGTCATTTCGCTTCTTTAATGGCCCTCAGTTGCAATGTTGACGTGCTGTCTAGTGTTTCCTAGGTGCAAGGAGGCTGTGATGTCATTAAGGGAAAAAATGCATGTTAGATAAAGTTCATTCAGGCATGAGTTGAAATGTTGTTGGCCGCAAGTTCAATGTTAACAAATTAATAATACATATATATTTTAAAATGTGTATTTAAACAGAAGAATACATAAAATAGAGTTATGTACTGACTAAGTGACAAAAATGTGACCAGAGGTTCACAGGAACTTAACCCTGTATTTCCCTTAGACAGGTTCAGTGTTTATTAATCCAGTGTTTGTAGTAATTTTACAGAACATTAGTACCACAAATGATAAGAGGAGGCTATTTATATATTCTATTTACAGTATAACATAATATACTAATTTAATGAAAAACTATAAAAATTACAATAATTATCTTTAAACATGTTTTCAAATTTCATAAATCAGAATTTTACTCATTAAGACATATCAGCTATAAATTAACAAGTTCTGCTTTATTTCCAAAGACCTCATCTTTTATTTTTGAAGTTCAAAACATTTATCAGTTGAATCACAGGGAAGACACTTTAGAATATTAGAATAAGACAGGAGAATGAGGTCTAAATTCATTTTGGTTTTGTTTTTTCATTCAAGATACTAAGTAAACCCCTGAAAAATTTCGTTTTCTGGCACTTTTGTCAGAGGAGTGTGAACTAGAGCAACTTCATCTTAAATAGGAGCTAGGTAAAACGAGGCTGAAACGTATTGGGCTGCATTCCCAGATGGCTAAAGCATTCTAAGTCACAGGATGAAACAGGAGGTCGGCACAAGACACAGGTCATAAAGACCTTGCTGATAAAATAGGTTGCAATAAAGAAGCTGGCCAAAACCCACCAAAACAAAGATGGCCATGAGAGTGACCTCTGGTCGTCCTCACTGCTACACTCCCAGGACCATGACAGTGTACAAATGCCATGGCAATGTCAGGAAGTTACCTTATATGATCTAAAAAGGGAAGGTATGAATAATCCACCCCTTGTTTAGCATATTATCAAGAAATAAGCATAAAAATGGGTAACCAGCAGCCCTTGGGGCTACTCTGTCTATGGAATAGCCATTCTTTTATTCCTTTTTTTTTCCTTTACTTTCTTAATAAACTTGCTTTCACTTTACTTTATGAACTCACCCTGAATTCTTTTTTGTGTGAGATCCAAGAACCCTCTCTCGGGGTCTGGATCAGGGCCCCTTTCCTGTAACACTTTTACACATTTAACAATGAAGATTATACATATGGTACTACTTTAGATATGTGGGTTCAAACTGGAAACTCAACCAATTGGATTGGTGGAAAACGTAGGAACAGAATATTCTCTATTTGTGTTTGTTTTATGACATCTTTTATTTTATCCGTTATTACTCAAACATCAAAATAACTGCAGGTGACCTATGATGAACAGGAGTTTAGAAGAACCAACCACCAGCCTCTCAGACCACCAGCCTCACAATTGAAAATTCATGTAAAACATTTTTATTTCCTTCCAACTATTATCTTAGATTCAGGGGGTACTTGTGCAGGTTTCTTACATGGGTAAATTGTGTGTCACTGGAGTATGGTGTACAAATTATTTCATCAACCAGGAAGTGAGCATATTACCTAATTGGTATTTTTTTTATCCTCACCCTTCTTCTATTCTTCACACTCAAGAAGACCCAGTGTCTATTGTTTCTTTCTTTGTGTCCATATGTACTCAGTGTCTAGCTCCCACTGATTACAGAACATGAGGTATTTGGTTTTCTTTTCCTGCATTAATTTGCTTAGGAAAATGACCTCCAGCTGCATTAATATTGCTTCAAAGAACAATTTCTTTCTTATTTATTGCTGCCTAGTATTCCATTTCATATATATATATGAATAAATTTATATATATGAATAAATAAATTCAATTATATATATATGAATAAATGCATATATATATGAATAAATAAATAGTGGACTTTACCCAGTTAACTGTTGATAGGGATTTATGTTGATTTCATGTCTTTGTTATTGTCAGTAATGCTGCAGTGAATATGCACGTGCATGTGTCTTCATGGTTGAGCAATTTGTATCCCTTTGGGTACACACTCAGTAATGGGATTGCTGTGTCAAATGGTAGTTTTATTTTAAGTTCTTTGAGAAATCTTCAAACTGGTTTCTACAGTGGCTGAACTAATTTACGTTCCAATTAGCAGTGTATAAGTGGTCCCTTTTCTCTGCAACCTTGCCAGCATTTGTTATATTTTTACCTTTTAATAATAGCCACTATGACTGATGTGAGATGGCCTCTAATTATAGCTCTAATTTGCATTTTCTAATGATTAGGGATGCTGTGCATTTTTTCATATGCTTATTGGCTGCATGATGTCTGTTCATGTTCTTTATTCATTTTTTAGTCGGGGTGTGTTTTGCTTGTTGATTTAAGTTCCTTACAGATTCTGGATATTACACCTTTGTGGAATGCATAGTTTGCAAATATTTTCTCCCATAATATAGGTTTTCTGTTTACTAGCTAATTGCTTCTTTCAGTGTTCAGAAGCTCTTTAGTTTAATTAGGTTTAGTTTAATTAGGTTTCACTTGTCAATTTTGTTTTTGTTGCAATTGCTTTTGGAGTCTTTGTCATGAAATCTTTGCCAGAGCCAAAATAAAGAATGGTATTTCCTAGGTTTTTTTTTTCAGGGATTTATAGTTTTAGGTTTTACATTTAAATCTTTAATCCATCTTGACCTTTTTAATATGTTAGAAGGAAGGACTCCAGTTTCAATCTTCTGCATATGGCTAGCTAGTTATCACAGCACTCTTCACTGAATATGGAGTCTTTTCTTCATTGTTTGTCATTGTTGAATTTGTCAAAGATCAGATGGTTATAGGTGAGTGGCTTTATTTTTGCATTCTTAATTCTCTGTGTGCCTGTTTTTGTGCAAGTACCATGCAGTTTTGGTTACTGTAACATTGTAATATAGTTTGAAGTAGGGTAATGTGATCCCTCTGTTTTTATTCTTTTTGCTTAGGATTGCCTTGGCTATTTGGGGTCTTTCCTTGGTTCCATATGAAATTTTAGAATAAATTTTTTCTAATTCTATGAAAAATGTAATTGGTAGTTTGATAAGAATACCATTCGATCTGTAAATTGCCTTGATCTGTATGAACATTTTAAGAATATTCATTCTTCCTATTCATGAGCATGGAATGCTTTTCTATTTGTGTCATCCCTGATTTCTTGAGCAGTGTTTTGAAATTCTCATTTTAGTGATCTTTTACCTCTCTGGTTACGTGTATTCATAGGTATTTTATTCTTTTTATGACTATCATAAATAGGATTGCATTCTTAATTTGGCTTTCAACTTGGACATTATCAGTTTATAGAAATGCTACTTACTTTTTGTACATTGAATTTGTATCCTGAAACTTTGCTGAAATTGTTTATCAGAGGTATGAGCCTTTGCGCAGAGATTATGGGGTTATCTAGGTATAGAATTATATCCTCTGCAAACAAGGCTAGTTTGACTTTCTCTCTTTCTGTTTGGATGCCTTTTATTTCTTTCGCTTCTTACCTGATTGATCTGGCTAGGATTTCCAGTACTATATTAAATAGGAGTGGTGAGTGGGCATCCTTGACTTATTCTAATTTTCAAAGGGATTGCTTCCAACTTTTGCCCATTCACTCTGATGTTGGCTGTGGTTGTTTTATTTTGTTTTATTTTTTATAGATAGCTCCTATTATTTTGATATTCCTTTAATGCCTAATTTGTTGAGGGTTTTCAACATGAAGGAATGTTGAATTTTATCAAAAGTTTTATCTGTGTCTATTGAGATCATCATGTTGTTTTGATTTTAGTTTTGTTTATGTGATGAATTACATTTATTGATTTGCATATGTTGAACCAATCTTGCAACCAAGGGATAAAGCTTCCTTGATCATGGTGAATTATTTGGATGTGCTTCTGCATTTGGTTTGCTATTATTTTGTTGAGGAATTTTGCATCTGTGTTCATCAAAGATATTGGCCTGTATTTATCTTTTTCCATTATTTCCTATTTCCAGGTTTTGGTATCAGAACAATACAGGCCTCATAGAATGAGTTAGAGAATAATTCCTTCTCAATGTTTTGAAATAAAATAATTTTAATAGGATTGATACCAGATTTTCTTTTGTTTGTGGTAGAATTCAGCTATGAATCTGTCTGGATAGGGCTTTTTTGTTTGGTGGGTTTTTTTTTTTTTTTATTATGAATTCAATTTTGGATCTCAAATTGGTCTGTTCAGAATTTCAATTTCTTTCTGGTTCAATCTTGGAAGGTTGTATGTTTCATGAAATGTATCAATTTCTTCCAGGTTTTCTAGTGTGTTTGCAAAGATGTGTTCATAAGAGTCTCTGAGGGCTTTTTGTATTTCTGTGTAGTTGGTGGTAATACACCTTTGTCTTTTCTGATTGTGTTTATTTGGATCTTATATCTGTTTTTTTATTAGTCCAGCTAGTGATCTAGCCATCTTATTTGTTCTTTCAAATAATGAGCTTTTGATTTCATTAATCATTTGTGTAATTTTTCGTGTCTCCATTTAGTTCAGTTTGACTGATTTGGGTTATTTACTTTCTTCTGCTAGCTTTGGTTTTGGTTTGCTCTTGTTTTTCTAGTTTCTGTAGTTGTAATGTTAGTTTGTTAATTTGAGAACCTCCTAACTTTCTGATTTGGGCATGTAGTATTATGAACTTTCCCTTAAGACTGCCTTAATTGTGTCCCAGAGATTCTGGTATAGTGTATCTTCATTTTCATTAGTTTCAAAGATTTTGTTTTGATTTCTCCCTTTATTTTATTGTTTACCCAAAAGTCATGTAGGTTCCAGGTGTTTGATTTCCATGTAATTGTATGGTCTTGAGAAATCTTGGTATTTATTTGTATTGCACTCTGGCCTGTTAGTGTGGTTGGTTCGATTTTTTGTTCTGTTTTGATTTTTTTGAAAAATGTTTTACAGTAGAGTGTGTTCTCAATTTTAGAGTTTGTGCCATGTGCAGATAAGAAAATGTGGTTTCTGTTTTGTTGGGTGGAGTGTTCTATAGATGTCTTTTAGATCCATTTGTTCCATTGTCAAGTTTGGGTCATTAATATCTTTGTTATCTTCCTCAATGATTTGTCTAATGTTGTCAGTGGGGTTTGAAGCCTCCCACTATTATCGTGTGGTTTTCTAGGTCTCTTCCTAGGTCTCTAAGAACTTGTGTTATGAATGAATGCTCCAGTGCATATATATTTAGGATAGTTAAGTCTTCTTGTTGAATTGAACCCTTCATCATTATGTAATTTCTCTCTTTGTTATTTTTGGTCATTGTTGGTTTAAAAAGTCTATGTTATCTGACATAAAAAATTTAAAAAGTGTAATTTGTCTGAAATAAAAGAACAGAGCAACTTTTGATTTTTTTGTTTGTTTGTTTGCTTTCCATGTGATTGATAGATCTTTCTCCAGCCCTTTACTTTGAACCTATGAATGTCATTGCATGTGAGATGGGTCTTTTGAAGACAGCAAATAGATGTGTTTTGCCTTTTTATCCAACTTTACACTCTTTGCCTTTTAAGTTGGTGTTTAGCCCATTAATGTTCAAGATTAATATTGATATGTGTAGATTTGGTCCTGTCATCACGTTAGCTGATTGTTACGTATACTTGATTGTGTAGTTGCTTTATAGTATCAATGCTTTAGGTACATAAGTGTGTATTTTGGTGACCAGTAATGGTCTTTAGTTTCCATATTTAGCACTCCCATAAGGACTTCTTGTGAGGCAAGTCTGTTGATAACAGATTCTCTTAGCATTTGCTTGTCTGAAAAGGATTTTATTTTTCCTTTGCTTTTGAAGCTTGGTTTTGTTGGATATGAAATTCTTGGTTGGACATTCTTGAAAGATGCAGAACATAGGACCCCAATCTCTTCCGGCATGTCAAGTTTCTGCTGAAAGATCTGCTGTTTGTTTGACAGGTTTCCCTTGTAAGTGACATACCCCTTCTCTCTAGTTGCCTTTAATTTTTCTTTGTTTTGTTTTTCTATTGCATTGACCTGGGAGAATATGATGATTGTGTATCTTGGAGATGGTCATCTTGTATAATATCTCACAACAGATCTCTGAATTTCCTGAATTTTAATGTTGACCTATCTAGCAAAGTTGGGGACATTTTCATAGACAAAAGCATATCTTAAAATATATTTTCCAAATTGCTTGCTCTTTCTCCCTCTCTTTCAGGGATGCCAAGTAGTTGCATGTTTGGTCTCAATCCCATATTTCTTGGAGATTTTGTTCATTTTTTTTTTTTTTTTTTGAGACGGAGTCTTGCTCTGTCTCCCAGGCTGGGGTGCAGTAGCCAGATCTCAGCTCACTGCAAGCTCCGCCTCCCAGGTTTACGCCATTCTCCTGCCTCAGCCTCCCTAGTAGCTGGGACTACAGGCGCCAGCCACCTCACCTGGCTAGCTTTTTGTATTTTTTAGTAGAGACAGGGTTTCACCATGTTAGCCAGGATGGTCTCGAACTCCTGACCTCGTGATCCGCCCATCTCGGCCTCCCAAAGTGCTGGGATTACAGGCTTGAGCCACCGCGCCCGGCCGAGATTTTGTTCATTTTTAAATTATTTTTTCTTTAGTTTTTGTCTGACTTAGTTGATTCAAAGAACCAGTCTTTTGGCTTTCAGATTCTTTGCTCAGTTTGGTATATTCTGCTCTTAATACTTCTGATTGTATTATGAACTTATTGTAGTGCATTCTTCAGCTTTATCCAATCCGTTTGGTTCTTTCTTAAAATGAGTATTTTGTCTTTCAGCTTTTGAATTATTTTACTGGATTAGACTGAGTTTCAACTGTCTCCTGAATCTTGATGATCTTCCTTCTCATCTGGATTCTTAATTCTATGTCTGTCATTTCAGTCTGGTTAAGAACCATTGCTGGGAAGCTAGAGCTGTCATTTGGAGGTAAGAAGACATCCTAACTTCTAGAGTAGCCAGAATCCTTGCACTATTTCTTTCTCATCCTGTAGGCTGATGTTCCTATAATATTTGAAGTTGCTGTCCTTCTGATAGGGCTTTTGTTTTTATATTCTTTGATATCCTTCAGGGTTTCACTATGGTATAAGTTTGGTTTAGTTTACTGGCTTTGTTTCTGGATGATTTCAGGGGCCAAAGTTTAGCTCAGCATTCCTGGCATGTGTTCTCTAACACTGGGGGCCTGGGATGAGGCCCATGGCTTTGTTCTCTGGCCCCTCAAGGTTAAACAGCTGCTGCACTGGAGGGACCATGCTGTTCCAAGTTTGTTGACAACAACACTTCAGTGAGGAATACTAGCAAAAGTGCTTCATCGGGTCCATAGTAGCAGGGTCCACGTCTGTGCTTGCAAAGCAGTACGTGGAGGTTGTGGGAGAGTGTGAACTGGCAAAGCAGTGTGGGGAGGCTGCAAGTGGGTGCACACTGTTGGAGGCCTGTATGCAGAAGTTCTCTGATGGTTAGGCGGGATCTGCCCATAAAAGACCTGTGACCGTGACCTCTGGGAAGTGCCCTGGTTGGGCATCTGAGGCTATGCTGTAAGAGAGTTCAGCTAGGCAGGGACCCTGGATGAGGCACTCAGATCAGACTGGTCGAGCCCCATGGCAAGATAGTCCTTATTCTAGGGTGCGGCACGGTAACATAACCTTGGCTCTCTATTGTTTCTATTTCCTGAACTCCAGCAATCCTCCTGACTCTCAGCCTTTTATTTCTCCCTGTAAGTGAGACAGAAAGGCTATAGGGAACTGGAGGTGGGTAATTTACCTTGCCTCAGGTCCAATAAGGCTCTGGTGAAGCTTTTTTCCTTTGCTGGAAAGTTTTATTTTTTTTCCTTTTCCTTTCCTTTTTTTCCCCTTTGCTGGTTTGTTCCTTTGCTAGGCCTTTCTTGTGAACTCTTCCTCCTTTCAAAATGGTTCTTTCCCCCTCCTTCCGGCCAAACACAAGGTTTCTTATTCTTCTCACCTCTAATCTTTACCATAGAAACTTGATACAGTTCCTGAAGGGAAAACCCACAAAGGTGTGAGATTCCATCTTAAATTGGAGCATCAGGAGTTTTTAACTATTAAGCTAGTCCACACCATTAACCCCCAGCAGTGAACTGAAGTTGTCATTTAAGTGTTTCTACCAGTTGTTGTCCCCCACAGCTTCTCCCACAAGTGAGCTGATCAGTATTGTCTGCATTTGCCTGTCTCTAGTCTTCCAGGTGGTGGAAGGGTCATTAAGGAAATGAAGGGCCATTTCCTTAAACATGTCTTGTGATCTCAATTCTTTGAGATCTAAGAAAAGTTAATTTTCAGTTTGTTCAGCTTTTTCTTGTTTTGAGGAAGATATTAATAACTTTCAAGCATTTTACATGTCAATGGGAAAACTAGTAGTTCCTTTGACCAATTTTTTTGATACAGTTTAGTCTAAAACGTTTGTAATTCATTTATTACAACTTAATAGACTTTTCTCCAAAATTATACTTGTGTTATTGATGTAACTACAATTTATCTGTCTCATATTTCTTAACAAGAAAGCTGTCTTTTTGTATATAATGTCATTAGTAGCTCTTATAAATTCAAAAACATACTTATATTTTACATAAATAATAAATATTTATTATAATTATTTTATAATATGTTAATATGAACATATCATACACAATTTCTGAAAACTGCTTTTATTTCTATTTCTATTTCTTTCTTTCTTTTTTTTTAGGCAGAATCTTGCTGTGTCTCCCAGACTGGAGTGCAGTGGCATGATCTCGGCTCACTGCAACTTCCACCTCCCAGGTTCAAGTGATTCTCCTGCCTCAGCCTCCAGAGGACCTGGCATTACAGGTGCCTGCCACCACATCTGGCTAAATTTTGTATTTTTAGTACAGACGGGGTTTCACTATGTTGGCAAGGCTGGTCTTGAACTCCTGACCTCAGGTGATCCACCCACATCAGTTTCCCAAAGTGTTGGGATTACAAACGTGAGCCTCCACTCCTGGCCAGAAACTGTTTCTATTTATGCTATATAATTTGCTAGAGAAAACCACCCTGAGGAATTATGCCTTTTTATATGCAATTCTGACTAAGACCTATAGTTCAATGTCCCAAGTTTCTCAGAGGAGGATAACTTAAGTAGCATTTACTAACTTGGTAGAAATAAAAGTAATGCTTAGGAGCTGAACTCCTGAGCTGAATTACCAAAGAAGGCCTCCCATCATCCCAGAGATAATGTCTCTTTACCTGAAAATTACTGAAGGAATTGCTGACAATGTATGGGTGCTCAGAAGCCACCCTACGTACCTGAAAGAGTCCTTTTACAATAGAGTACAAGAACCTTTATTTGGCAGAAGGTAAATAAAGTAAATGTAAAATAAGCTGCTGTAGTATCCTTTTTTTTTTTTTTTTAGACTGAGTCTCACTCTGTCGTTCAGGCTGGAGTGCAATGGTGTAATCTCGGCTCACTGCAACCTCCGCTTCCTGGGTTCAAGCCATTCTCCTGCCTCAGCCTCCCCAGTAGCTGGGATTACAGGCATGCACCACCAATCCCAGCCAATTTTTGTATTTTTAGTGGAGACGGGGTTTCACCATGTTAGCCAGGCTGGTCTCGAACTCCTGACCTCATGATCTGCCCTCAAGGCCTCCCAAAGTGCTGGGATTACAGGTGTGAGCCACAGTGCTCGGCCTCTGCTGTAGTATTCTGAGGGGACAAATGACCACAACATACAAGCCCTGGATGGTTCCAGACTCTCCTGTGTCACTGTGTCTGTTTTCCTCTGTATCGTTTTAGGGTATTTTGGAAAATAAGTGAACACCTTGGTACTCTGCAGGAGGCATAATTTCATAAAATGAGTGATGAATTTACAAATCACTTTTAAAGACTGTTGCAAAATGTTTATGTTACCATTAAGTACCAAAAATGACAGTTGCATTAAGAAAGGAGGCAAAAATGATTGATAATATTTCAAAAATTTGAAGGATGAGCTGGGACATTTGTCTTCAAATGATAAGCAAAGAAGGCTATATCTATATATGAAATAGCTGACTGAGCTCAACTCTCAGATTTTGAAAAGCATGAGCAATAGAAAGGAAAAAATAAATAGCCTACATTGCTGTCTTACACAAATGAGTTAAAAATGTGCACAGGGCAAACTTAATCAAGAATATGTCACATATGACTCTATACTTGCTGCCCCCACGGTTTCTGATGTGTGTGAAAAATGACTTGTCTGTCGCAGTAAAATATAACTTGTTCAAAGACCCTCTGAGCATGTCAAGACCATGTTGCAGCAATTTCAATCTATTCATCTGGCTCATCTCCTGCACAGTTTTCACTTCATATGAGGGAATTCTGCACCAAATCTAAAGATTTCTTTAAAAGTACATTAAATTTTTGCTATGAATTATTGCTGTTTGAATCATGAATTTAGAGAGTATTCTGATACATTTAATTGATGTTGATTCTTTTAAGTCTGAGGCTAGGTTTCCTTAGATGTCTTGTAATTTAAGTTATCTTCTTAGAGTTGCTTACTGTTAAAAATTATTTTAACTAAAATTTGTTATTAAATGAACTTTAATGTGGTACAAACATCTTTATGTTATATATTTAAACAAACAATGGCTGAGTTGACCAAGTGACATAAATCTGAGATTTAAAAAATGATATTTATGGATTGCAAGCTTTCTGTTCCTGGGCTAAATACTTAATATTTAATTTAGCTCATTTAATTAAGAGTCATTTCCTTAAAAATGCAAAGGAAGTAGCAATGCAGGGCACATAAAAATATCCTGCAGGCTTCATCCCATGTCCTGTTTTCTCTCATATAGCCAAGACAGTGAAGTATTTCTTCATATATTTGAGGATATATATTTCTCACAATCATTGTTATTAGATATTTCTAAGCTTAGCCTCATAATTCTTTGTTCTCCTACTGGTTTAGGGTAATCCTAAGAATAATTTAAATGGAATCAAAATGAGGTTATTGGCATCTGACCATAAATTCTTCAGACACCCACAGTAGATAACATTCATAACTTCACCTAAGTAAATGGCAAGATTTATAAAATGGTGGCTATGACCACAGCACAAATTGTCCACTTCTCTAAATCTGTACTTTCTAGCATACATTGCTTTTTAAAAAACCACATTCTAGGATGGTTTCATTTTTTAAAGCCATTTTTTTCAAGCTCAAACTTTAAAAGAAAAAAAGAACTCGTTTCAATATATTTTCCTTGGCAGAGATGAAAAGGGCATTGCCCCCAACAATAAATTCCAGCCAAGAAAAAAATTTGCAGTTTGACAGATATTCCATTATATTGAAGGAACTGTGTGCATCACGTTAGAAGAAACTTTTTTTCCCTAAAATTATTTGAGAACACAGAAGCCATTTTTAAAGCTATAGTTTTCATGTTTGTATAATTTACTTAATCCTCTCCTTGCCCTAATTACAAAATTTAAATGAAATTATTCAAATAAAAAAAGTTGCTTCATTCAGTAAAAGCAAATAATGAATCAGGTTTAGGTCTAGCTGGACATATTTTCCCAGTATGTACATCCTGACTTGGAAGTTTTGCATATTCTTCCAGTGTAGCTCTGAATTCTCCTCCAAAACCAGGACCCACTGAAGACATCGGCTTCCAGGCCATTGAGCAGAGAAGGATCATTTAAGGTCTTACTTCAGTGTGCTTATTATAAGGTGGTAGAGGAGGTGCTTTCAGCCTCATTTGCCTCTTAATATATTCAATTTTGTCAGTAAAAGACCAAACCTTTGGTAGGGAAAAATGTCATTATGGAAGCTTCATTAACAAGAGTGCCTATAGGCTCTGCGATAGAAACTTAAGACATTTGTAGCTATTATCTCCAGACTCAAGGTTTATAAATGATATATTGTCCCAGAAGGCTTTGGAGTCTTCCTTATCCCTGTATAACTACACACAAATATTGAATGCCTACATAATATTGGAGCCTTTCAAGTTACACAGATACTGAGGCCACTATTCTTTAATACACATTATGGACCGAGTGTTTGTGTCCTGTCACCCCCAAATTTGTATGTTAAAACCCTAACCCCCAATGTGATGAATTTAAAGATGGGACCATTGTGAAGTAATTTGGTTTAAATGTCATGAGGATGGGACCCTTGTAATAGAATTTATGAAAAAGATGAATTGGGAGGCTATTAGACTGAAAAACCTGTAGCACCTTGGTTTCTTGTGCAAGCAAACCAAAACCCAACTCAATGTAAACAGTAAAATAAAACTTAACTTAACGAATCAGAAAGCACCAAACTAACCTCTAACTAGGAACTTTCTGCTTTAGCCAGTCAAATAGACTTTCTTTATCTTGCCTTCATGAACGCCTTAGAAAAGTTTTCTCCTTGCTCCCCTTAGTGGAGCACTGAAACATCTGCTGACTGGTTATGCCTGATTCGTGAATTGTTGAATGCTCAAATAAATTCATTAAAAATGTAATGTGCCTACATATATCTTTTAACAGAGTAGTATCCTGAGAAGAAGCAGCAACCAGAGCTCTCCCTCTGCCATGTGAGAAGATAGTAGAATGTGGCTGTCTGCAGGCAGGAAGAGAGCCTTACCAAGAACTAAATTGGCTGGCACCTTATTCTCGGACTTCCCAGCCTTCAGATCTGTGAGAAATAAACATTTGTTGTTGAAGTCACCCAGTCTATGGTATTTCATTATAGCAAACTGGAGAAGTCTAAGAGAATACAGCAAAATGGTTTGAATACGTTTTAATTCTACAATTAAAATGTTGGAAGAAATGAAGTGTGACATAATTCACATGTAAAAAATTATATTCAGTTTATTTTTTGGAAAGTACATTTATGTTCATCTTTCAGACTCTGGTAACGACTGCCAGGTCTCTGTCTTCAGTTTGAAGTTCTCACTGAGCTTCACACCTTTGTCCCTGTCTGTTGTATTTACTCCATTGGATAAAACATCCCCATATGTATGGTAAGTTAAGAAAAAAAAATCCCTTCTTCATTTCTTTTCACAGACATTACTGTCCACCAGCCATTTAGGCTTGAGAACTTGGAGACCTCCATGGAAATGTCTCACTCCCTAAGCTTCTTCACTAAACCTCCAAGATCCCCTCCTTTCTATATGCCTAAATTATAAAATTTCTAGCACAGAACTTTTTATTTATAAACAATACTACATTTTAAGCATTTATTCATCTGTGTCTTATTTGTTTGTTTATTATAAATTTGATGGCCTGGAACCCAAATTTGTCTTCTATACCTCCCCTAACGTTTAACAGAGAGCTAGGTAACTAATGATGCTCAGCTCATTCTTTTCTATGATTATGACTGTCAGCTTCAAATGTATCTTTTTCAGATGTGGGTTTCTAGTCAGACCAGCAGGTTAAAAACAAAGTTTTGGGGGGCTTTAGTATATTATTAAACAACTATTTAAAATCATTTAACAATTTTAATGACATTAGCATATTTCTCCTAAACTCTTAGCAAAGGAATTCTCATTTTGTGGAAGAGGAATGTTCATATTAAATTGAAAGAAGGCAATGATTCTTTGTCATTATGCCTCTGTCAAATATCTATGATTGTCCTCACCGTATTTATTCTTTAAATATTCTACTCTTTTTGGGTTTAAGATATTGCTTAGGGATTGAAAAGAGTGGAAGCAGGAATTAAATTATGATATCAGTAATAAAAACCTGAACTTGGAAATTAAACAAGTATAGATTGAACTGGTAAAGATGCATAAAACTATGTTAAAATATATGTGTACCCTCCCAGCTATTTTAGGCAGGTAGATGAGTTGCTTATAGAATTACAGAGAAGACAACTGTTCTCGATCATAAATTAGTTCGTTATATTTTAGTTTAGAAAAAAATGTAAAAGATAATGCTTATGTAATTTAAATTCCTAGATTCAGTTACCTGAAATTTATACAAAAATGGAACATATCTGACTCAGAAGATAATTTTGTTAATAAAAATTCTTATAATTTAAAAAAATTAACAAAATTTTAGCTATTTTACAGACACTTTTCTTGCTTAACACAATCAATTTAGACACTTAAATATTTCCTTTTATTTAAAAGAAAACTGCAAACTCAGAGTGACTGTTTTGCCCAAGAGCACACAGAATTCCTAAGGAGCCAAACAGGAATTCAAATAGTTGCTTTGAGTCCATATACTTTCCTTTACCCAAAGCATCTCACCATCCACATTAAGTTTTATAGTAAAAAATAGTTGAAGTTTATTCAAATAAATCATTTCATTCAACAAGTGTCCTGAGTGCTTACTAAGCTTTAGAAACTTTTTCTGCTAGGGAAAAAAACACCAAATCTCTATCAACTACAGATTCAAATAATCTCTCAAAATATTCAACCATTGTATGCATTTCTTAGATATTTTGCCACCACTTTACAGGCTTGTCAAAATTTGTCTAGGATTTCTTCCCCAGATAAATGGATGAAAAAATCATGATTAGAAATTTAAGTAATTCCCTAGGAAAATCACAATAAGAACCAATCCCTCTGAATCTCCACCTCATCTGCCCCATTAAAAGTTCAGATTTCAGTGACGCCAGCTGAATGCTTTTAGAATTCAAGTAAATATCAGTTGTCTAAGTGCCATGCCAGAAAGAGTATATGGATAAACCAATGCTTTGAAGAAAGCCTGACTCTCAGTGAATAGAGTACCTGGGACTGGGAAAAGACCTTACAATATTTATTTATTTATTTATTTAGAGGAGGAGTCTAGCCCTGTCATCCAGGCTGTGGTGCAACGGCGTGATCTCAGCTCATTAAAATCACCTTGCGGGTTCAAGCAACTCTCCTGCCTCAGCCTCCTGAGTAGATGGGATTACAGGCACACCCTACCACACCAGGCTAATATTTTGTATCTTTAGCAGAGATAGGGTTGCACCATGTTGGCCAGGCTAGTCTCAAACTCTGGACCTTGTGATCTGCCCACCGTGGCCTCCCAAAGGGCTGGGATTACAGGCGTGAGCCACCGTGTCCTGCCCAAGACCTTATAACTTTTAAGCAGCTCAAGCAGAGGCCAAAAAAAAAACCAAACTGTACATTTGTTGGCTTTCCATTACAATTAGTATTTTCAAAATTGGAAAAGGAACCATAGTAGCAGGTAGATTTGCTTTTATTTGCAGCAACATTAATTATGAATTAGAGAATGATTATTTATTCTACAATGAGAGATGGTTTTCAAGGGAAGTCCTGCTGCACTTAGTGAATTGACTTATAAAAATGACTGAAGTATAATCAGGTTTATCTACCTGATTTGAGGAACCATGGAAAAAGATTGAACTGGGTAGAGTCCTCTTTAAACTGCTTGATTCTGGCACTGCAACCCTCTACTTTGGTTGTTTGATAGCCTCAGTTTCCTCATCTCAAATAGTAAGTCATTACCAATTTGAAAATGATACCAATCTATGTATCTACTGTTAAAGAAAAAATTATTCATGACACTCATTAAAGATGGTAAGGCAAGCTTTATTCAAGGATGGTCATGGCAATAGCTACAGAGACCGCTGCAATAGGGTCTTGCAATGGGAGATAGATTGGACTTAATTCCAACTCCAACAAGAACAGTGGGGATTTAAAAGCAAGGTGCAGGGTGAGGGTCAGTGGATGGAAAATCACTGAGAGGAAACATCAGGCATAAGGGGTTCCCGATTATACTATCTTGACAGAATTTTTGCTGAAGGCAGGCCAGGACAATAAGATATCAGCAGGGGTGGATTTCCACTACACTGACTTTGCAGGATTCTATAAGGAGAGAGAGAAGTCCAAGGTTTGGTCTAGTCAAGCTGACTCAAAGGAGTCGAGCTGAAGTTTTGGTCAAAGGAAACAGTCATTGGTACCACTAAAGAAAGCAATGTTCATAGGTATGAAAGCCAGGATTTATAGTCCTTTACTAATTTGTGTGTGTGTTTTTTTTTCTTATCAAATATCTTAGTAGGTGTGGAATAAGAATTTTTATGTCAAAATCAGTGAAGTATTTTGAATCTAATCTTATTTCCTGGAGACAGGACCCTGAGAACCAGCTCAGGTTTTAAACCTTGTCAAGGTTTTCACTCTTCTGGAATTAGTTGGAAACAATATCTTTACAAACTTTTAATATACAAGCAAGTAATCTTAAAGAATATTTGTATCGTGTGTTCTTGGGTACCACAAAGCTGATCCTTGAGCAATAATATAGCATTGTGAACACTCCCAGAGCTACATGAAAGCTGCAGTGTGCTAAGTCGTTTCAAAAACATTCCTAAAAAGAACAGTGTAAATTGTATGCAGCTTTCTCAGATTACATAATAATTATGAAAATCATTATAAATACATTTAGGATGCCTTCAGTTAGACATTACAGTAATTTTATTTTCCCAAATAACTGTAAAATCTATGGAACCAACTTTATGCTTGTGATTTTATCTAATGAACTTAATTTGTTTCTGTAAAACACTAAACACTTAAGTTTCCTTTACAGGTATAAATGCTGCTTGTACAAACACTATTCAAAAAGGAAGAAAACAAAGGAAAGGGCAATAAAGCTGAAAAAGGCAGCAACGAGCAATTGGGAATGAGTGAGAGGAGATAAGCAAAGATAGTAGAAAATAGCTGAAAAGAAAAAAGTACCATGACCCCCAAAATGTTAAATAGCTAAGAAGTGAATAGAATAATCACAGAATATTTTCCCCTAAGAGCAGAGACATCTAAATGTCACCTTATCCTAGAGTTTGATAATAAGATGGAGGAAAGGGAAATAAACCCTCTGACTTGTTCTTGATGTGGAGTGGTATTTGAAAAGTAAAATTCAAAAGCCTGATTTACTTTTTGCACAGCAGTGTGTGGTAGGTAGAATTCTAAGATATCCTTCAATATTCCTACCTACTGATATACATACCCAATATGTGTACCAGCATATTGCTGAAATATGATGAAATACCACTCCTGTGATTAGATTAAATTAATAATACGTGGATTGGCTGGGCGCAGTGGCTCAGGCCTCTAATCCCAGCACTTTGGGAGGTCAACGTGGGCAGATAATGAAGACAGGAGTTTGAGACCAGCCTGACCAACATGGTAAAACCCCGTCTCTACTGAAGATACAAAAAATTAGCTGGGCATGGTGGTGCGTGCCTGTAATCCTAGCTAGCTACTCGAAAGGCTGAGGCAGGAGAATTGCTTGAATCCAGGAGGCGGAGGTTGCAGTGAGTCGAGATTGAGCCATTGCACTCCAACCTGGGCGACAGGATGAGACTTCATCTCAATATAAATAAATAAATAAATAAGTAAATAAATAAATAAATAAAATAGCTGGATTTTGGAGATGAGTCAAGGTTTGCCAAAAGAAAATAATGTGGACGAAGTAATCATTCTTTATAGATTTTAGCTTAAGTCAGACAGAAGGTAGCAGTAGTGAGTGGGGTATTTAAGACTTGTACACAGAGTCCCCAGTCTGCATGATGAAAAACAGGACAGTGTTCAGAGTTGTCATAAGTGTTATAAATTGGGATAGGAATCTTAGAAAGGGAAGAGTTAGAGAATGGAAGCCCCAAATTCTGTTTACAAATGGTGTACAATCTTCTGGCTGACCCCAGAAACATGCATGGATGAGAAACACGCCAATTACACCTAACAGAATTAAATTAGATGAGAGTTATTGCTCAAGATATAGTTTGTAGTGAGAATACAACCATAAGTATGTATGAACCTAATAACAGAGCTTTACCTTAGCAGGGGTGTCCAATCTTTTGGTTTCCCTTGGCCACACTAGAAGAAAAAGAATTGTCTTGGGCCACACGTGAAATACACTAACACTAATGATAGCCAATGAGAAAAAAAAAAATGCAAAAAAAAAAAAAAATCTCATAACATTTTAAGAAAGTTTACAGACCTGTGTTGGGCTGCATTAAAGCCATCCTGGGCTGCATGTGGTCCATGGACCATGGGTTGGACTCGCTTGATTTATATCAAGCAAGAGTTATCAGAATTAAATGAACAAAAAGATAATTTCATAACCATAGTTAGATTTGAACATTCCTTTCTGAGCAATTGAAAGAATGACTAGACAAAAACATAGTAAAACATAGATTATTTGAACAACACTATCAATCACCTTTACCTATATATAGGTCTATAACCAATGTATACCTGTAACCAATTTCCACAACTTTAATGACTTAAAACAATACTTTACAAAAAAATTACAGTTCTGAAGGTCAGAAGCCCAAAATGAATTTTGCTAGGTCAAAAATTAAGGAGCTAGCAAAGCTGTGCTTCCTCTGGAGGCTCTGGCAGAAAATCTATTTACTTGTCTTTTCCAAGTTCTAGGTATCCTTTGAATTCCTTAGCTAATGGCCCTTCCCTATATCTTCAAAGCCAGCAGGAGAGTGTACTCCAACCTTCCTCTGTTTTTTGTCATCAGATTGCCTTTTGCTCTTCCCTGATTCTACTCCCTTCCTCTTATAGGCATTCTCATAATTCCACTGGGCCCAACAAAATAATTCAGGATACTTTTCCCCATCTCAAAATCTTTCACTTAATCATGACAGCAATTCTCCCGTGCCACATAAGGTAACATATTCACAGGTTCTGGGTATAAGTATGTTTACAGTTT
Organism: Colobus angolensis palliatus; assembly: GCF_000951035.1. NCBI lineage: Eukaryota > Metazoa > Chordata > Mammalia > Primates > Cercopithecidae > Colobus > Colobus angolensis. The sequence goes on along the minus strand of NW_012116032.1, from coordinate 3,048,778 downwards.
GCGGGTCCGTGGTTCTATGTACCATAAGCTAATTGATGATTATAGAAAACCATACCCAACAACTACACAATGCATGCTTTTTTAATGTGCATGGTTAATTCACCAAGATGGTCCATGTGATGAGTCATAAAAAAGACTCAATAAGAAACAGTGTGGAGATTCCTTAAAGAACTAAAAGTAAAACTACCATTTGATCCAGCAATCCCACTACTAGGTATGTACCCAGAAGAAAAGGGGTTATAATGCAAAAAAATATTATATGAATGACTTCCACACAAGTTTATATTATAGCAGCACAATTTGCAATTACAAAAATATGGAACCAGCACAAATGCCCATCAGTCAACAAGTGGATAAATAAACTGTGGCCTATATATGTCATAAAATACTACTCAGCCATAAAAAGGAAAGAAATTATGGCATTTGCAGCAACCTAGATGGAATTGGAGAGCATTATTCTAAGTGAATTAGGTCAGGAATGGAAACCCAAACATCATTATGTTCTCACTCACAAGCAGGAGCTAAGCTATGAGGATGCAAAGGCATAAGAATGATACAATGGACTTTGGAGACTTGGAGTAAAGGGCGGAGCGGGGGGGCGGTGAGGGATAAAAGACTACACACTGGGTACAGTGTACACTGCTCATGTGTTGGGTGCACCAAAGTCTCAGAAATAACTGCTAACGTATCCATGTAACCAAATACCACCTGTTCCCTGAGGAACATAAAAGCAAAAATCCTCAACAAGTTTCTAGCAAACTGAATTCAGCAGCATATCAAAAAGTGAATCCACCATGATCAAGTTTGCTTCATCCCTAGGATGCAAAGTTGGTTCAACATACCCAAATCAATAAATGTGATTCATCACAAAAACAGAACTAAAAACAAAAACCACATGATGATCTCAATAGACAGAGGAAAGGCTTTCAATAAGATTCACCATCACTTCATGTTAAAAATCCTCAACAAACTAGGCATTAGAGAAACATACTTCAAAATAACAAGAGCTATCTATGGCAAACCCACAGCCAACATTATCCTAAATGGGCAAAAGCTGGAAGCATTCCCCTTGAACATCAGAAAAAGACAAGGATGCCTTCTCTCACCACTTTTATTCAACATAGTACTAGAAATCCTGGCCAGAGCAATGAGGAAGAGAAAGAAATAAAAGGTATCCAAGTAGGAAAAGAGGATGTCAAACTATCACTGCTTGTAGAGGTTATGATACTACACCTAGAAAACCCCATAATCTCTTCCCACAAGCATCTCGACCTGTTAAAGAACTGCAGCAAAGTCAATGAACAAAGTAATGAACAAGGTGAATGGAAAAAAATCAGTAGCATTCCTGTAAAGCAACAACATATAAGCTAAGAGCCAAATTGAGAATGCAATACCATTTACAATAGCCACAAAAAGAATAGAACACCTAGAAATACAGCTAACCAGAGAGGTAGAAGATCTCTATAATGAGAATTGCAAAACGCTGCTCAAAGAAATCAGAGATGACACAAATGGAAAAACATTCCATGCTCCTAGGAAGAAATAATACCATTAAAATGGCCATACTACCCAAAGCAATTGACAGATTCAGTGCAATTTCTATTTAACTACTAATGACATTCTTCACAGAATTAGAAAAAAACTATTCTAAAATTCATATGGAACCAAAAAAGAAACTGAATAGTCAATGCAACCCTAAGCAAAAAGAACAAAGCTGGAGGCTTCACATTACCCAACCTCAAGTTATACTACAAGGCTTCAGTAACCAAAAAAGCATGGTACTGACACAAAAACGGACACATAAAACAATGGAACAGAATGGAGAGCCCAGAAATAATGCTACAAACCTACAGCCGTCTGATCTTTGATAAACCTGAGAGAAACAAGAAATGGGGAAAGGATTCCCTATTTAATAAATGGTGCTGAGATAACTGGCTGGCCATATGCAGAAGATTGAAACTGGAGCCCTTCCTTATACTATATTAAAAAGAAAAAAACCAAAAACCCAAGATGAATTAAAAATTTTAATGTAAAACTTAAAACTATAAAATCCTAGAAGATAGCTTAGGAAACATCATTCTGAACTTTTGCCCTATGACAAAAACTCCAAAAGCAATTGTAACAAAAATAAAAATTGACACATGAGACCTAATTAAATGAAAGAGCTTTTGCACAGCAAAATAAACTATCAAGAGACCAAACAGACAACTTACAAGATGGGAGAAAATGTTTGCAAACTATGCATTCAATAAAAGTCTAATATCCAGAATCTAAAATGCACCTAAAAAATAACAAGCCAAAAACAAATAACCCCGTTAAAAATTGGGCAAAGGACAAGAACAGAAACTTTTCGGGAGAAGACATACACACAGTTACAAGCACACAGAAAAAACGTTCAACATAATTAATCCTTAGAGAAATGCAAATTAAAAACACAATGAGATACCGTCTCCATATCCAAACAGTCTTAATGACTATTATTAAAAAGTGAAAGAACAAACAACAACAACAACAACAAAAGAGATGCTGGCAAGGTTGTAAAGAAAAGGGAATGCTTATACACTGCTAGTGGTAAGATAAATTAGTTCAAACATTGTGGAAAGCAGCTTTAGCGATTTCTCAAAGAACTCATAGCAGAATTACCATTCAACCCAGCAATCCCATGATTGAGTATATACCCAAAGGAACATAAATTATTCCACTATAAAGACACATAGATGTACATGTTTATTGTAGCACTACACACAATAGCAAAGATATGAAATGAACCTAAATGCCTATAAACAGTAGACTGAAAATGTGGTACATAGACACCATGGAATACTACACAGCCATAAAAAAGTTATATTGTGTCCTTTGTAACAACATGGATGGAACTGGAGGTCATGATTCTAAGCAAACTAACACAGGAACAGTAAATCAAATACCACATATTCTCACTTACAAGTGGGAGTTAAGCATTGAGTACAAATGGACACAAAGAAGATAACAATAGACACTGGGGCCTACTTGATAGAGGAGGGTGAAGATTGACAAACTACCCATCATGTGGGGCAGGGCCAAGATGGTCGACTAGAAGCACTGATGGTCAGAGGCTCCCACTAAGAACCAAAATAGTGTGTAAATCCTGCACTGACAACTGAAGTATCCAGGCTCTATCATCAGGACTGACTAGGTGGTTGGCATGACCCATGGAGGGGAAGGAAGAGTAGGGTGGCACATGGGCCCACTAGAGAGCCACACGGAGGAACGGGAACCCCCACCCCAGGCCAAGGGAGGTGGTGAGTGAGTGTGCTACCCAGCCTGGAAAATCATGCTTTTCCCAGAAATTTGTGCAACCCACAAGGTAGAAGATCCCATTTGTGAATCCACACCGCCAGGGCCTTGGGTCCCAACCACAGAGCCATGCAGATTCTCAATGTCCACTTGGGTGAAATCTGCCTAAGACTACTGAGTTCCTGGTGGGAAGGGACAGCCATCATCACTGTGGCTGTCTGCTGCTTAAGCCCTCTGAGCTCCCTGGGGGAGGGAAAGCAGCCATCACTGCAGCTACTGCCTGCCTAAGATAACTGAGCTCCCTAAGATAGGGCAGCAGCCATCTCTACAGCTCTAGCTCTCTATAGCCAATATCACCATTTTTCCTTTGCTGGAGCTGGGGAGACTGGACAGCTTCATCCCAGGAGGTATTCCCCATAGCACAGCATATCAGCTGTGGCAGATCATGGCCAGACTGGCTCTTTAGGCTGGACCCTGAGCCATCTTTTCTCACTGGGTGGGGCTTCCCTGCAGGAACTCCAGCAACTTCAGCCAGGGCTTAGGGAAAGAACTCTCATCTGCCTGGGCCTGAGTCCCTAGGAGGAGGGGTGACCACGGTTTCCATGAATCAGCAGACTTAGTCTTTCCCCTTGCTAGCTCAGAGGAATCCAAGCAATCTAGACCAGAAAGTTTCCCCCAGCACAGCACGTCCCTTCCACCAAGGGACAGGCAAATTGCTTTGTTAAATGGGTTCTGGTTCCCGTGCACAACTGGGTGAGACCCTCCAACAGGGGTAACCAGACACCCTATACAGGCGTATTTCTATTGGTATCAGGTTGGTGCCCCTCAAGGTCAGAGATCCCAGAGGAAGGAGGAGGCACCCATCTTTGCTGTTCTCCAACCTCCTCAGGTGACTTCTCCAGGTGCGGAAGGACCAAGATGAATAGGACCTGAAGTAAACCCCCAGCAAACTTCAGCAGCCCTACAGAAGAGGGACCTGACTATTGAAAGAAAAACAAAAAAATAGAATGCAACAACAACAGCATCACCAAAAATGTCCCCACAAAATCCTCATTCAAAGGTCAGCAGCCTTAATAACTGAAACTAGACAAACTCATGAAGAAGAGAAATAATTAACAACATCATCAAAAAGTACACTGAAAACTCAAAAGGCCAGAGTACCTCTTCTCCAAATGATCACAACACATTTGGAGGAACTGCTTGGAACAGCCTCAGCTCTGCTCCAGTTTTCCCTAGGAATAGGCTGTCCTTCAGTGTTTTAGCCCAGTAAGTCACCTTGTCCCAGGGTATGAAACTAAAGATGAATTGAATTTCAGGGTCCCTCCGCAAGTGGGATGCATCAGTGAGACTCCATCTACCTCAGGCGGTGTTCCCTGAGACTTGAGGGGTTGGTTCATAATGAATTGCAGGCTTCTTTTGACCCTTGTTCTTATTTGTAACTAATGAACTCGCTTTTTGTAAGTCATTGTATATGTGGGTGTTCTGTCTCACAGGACTCAAGCAAGTTGGTAAGCAGTGCACAATGAACGTACTTCATGCGTATCAGAAACAAAACAAAGAAGAAACCACTAAAAACAAAGTGAGAGTCATTTCATTAACACTGGAAAACATGAACAAAATAACACAGACTTATAAAAGCAGTTACAGAGAAAAAAGGGGTATAGGAGACCAAAGAAATGTAACATTTGTAATTCACTATTCCCAGAGGAAATAAACAATGAGACAAATAATGAAATAACTTTATATGAGAAGGTGTGTTTATACAATTATTGATAATTGAAATTATCTTTTCCTGAGTGAATAGAAATATTTTGTTTCTCCTATAATGCTTTCACAATACAACTCAGAATAATTCACCTCTGGTCACCGAAATGTGTGTGGATTTCTCTCTACCGGCAGTTGGTCCTTCAGTAGATTCTGCAGATGATTCTTTAGTGAATACTAGATGGTTGTCCTCCCAATTCAACTCAATTCTGACACTGGAAGATCTGCTGGAGCTAGTGTCAAATCCCACAGATTGAGAGCCCAGTTCCACAAGACTGACGCCCCCACTTCAGAGGCCAATAGTAGGAACAGGTTGTGGCCTGTCCTTTTAACCAACTGATTATAAATGAAGCTTCCATGACCCCCTACTCAGGTTTGATTAATTTGCTAAGGTGGCTCACAGAACTCAGGAAAACATTTTATGTACCATTAGCAGTTATTATAAAGGCTATTACAAAAGACACAGGTAAGCAGCCAGATGGAAGAGATGCTTAGGGCCAGGTATGGGAGAAAGCATGTGGAACTTTCACAACCTCTCAGAGGACACAACCCTTCAGGAACCTCTCATGTGTTCAGCTATCTGGAAGGTCTCTGAAAGCAGTCCTTTAGGGATATGGTGGTAGCTTCCTTACATAGGCACAATTGATTAAACTATTTGTTGCTAGTGATCAGCTTAACCTGCAGCTCCTCTTCCCTCCCCAGACGTCTTGGACTTTCAGGTGACCAGTCTCCATCCTGAAGTTATCCAGGGGTTTCCAGCCCACAGTCATCTCATTGCCATACAAAAAACACTCTTATCACTCCAGATATTCCAAGGGTGAAGACAATATATATGTATATATGTATTGTATATATTATGAATCACTATATTACACTGAGTTAATATAGCAAAAACTTTCTTCAGATATTAAGAAGTCTTTTATTCCTGAGTTCGGAGAATGAAAGTCAGATAGAGGAAATACTTGTATATGTGTGTATGCACACGTGTGTGCCTGTGCACACATATGTACTTATGTGTATGTGTGCATGTCTACACAAGAAAATCTTCCAGAAACAAAATAATAGTTGAATCTTTAGGTTGACAGGACGTACTGAGAAACAATGACAGGACACCAACAACAATCAGTAGAATGGTGGCAGGTCCTAGTGGAATTCATTGATTAACTTCAAAAATAAAGGCAGGATCCTTTTGCATCTGGACAAAAAAGATCAAGTCACCAAATAATAGAAAATAAAATCAGAACAACATTCAGTTCTAAAAGATAGTAAAACAATACATGCAAGTTCTTCAAGGTAAACATACACTAGTCAATGATTTTATATTCAAACATTTCTTCAAATAAAGAAAAGAACCATATTTTAATATGCAAAAACTCAAGAAATTTAGTTTCCATGAACTCTTTATGAAGAAACTACTAGAGAAAAATCTGAAGCCAACCAGAAAATATACGAATAGTACTAGCTTTGAGCACAGATTTAATTAACTATAAGGCTATCCATAAAAACAAATGGTAATCGTGAGAGAAGAAAATGCAAAAAAGATGAGGAAGAGGAAATATTCACATTTTGATACCTTTTATAGGTCCTGTTCAACAAAATAAATGGTTAAGTGTAAAAACTTATGACAGTTATTCACCACAATAAAAATACAACCTTTCTGACGATCAGAACAAATACCCATCAAAGTAAAGCCAACAGTCCATGTGGTAAAACGTATAAAGACAAAAAGCTATAAAACCAGAAAGCATAAATAAAATATGATGACAGAACTAAGAACAAATACATCTTTTATGTCAATACATGAAATGCACTGAACTGTTGTCTTCAGTGGGGATTGCTGAAAACAGAGACAAATTCAAGGGATTTATTAGAAAGAAGTGCTGTACAAGAAAAAGAGTAAGAAAGGGAGGAGAGGATGAGGATTAAAAAGTAAACAAGTATGTGACCTCAGCAGAAACAGATTTCAGTTTAATTCTATAGATAAAGTTTGGAGCAACAATTACACCTCAGAATTAGTTCCCCTTTGAGTTACTTTTATATCTTGTGTCAGTCATTGACTAAACTCTGCACCTCAAGGGGAGCTGAGGCTGGGGAGTCTTTCACTGCTTGATGGGTGAATTGGCTTTAGCAGAGGACAGCTTTCCAGAGAGAGAGAGAGACATCTGTGAATTATTAGCCAAAGTTGGAGGCAACTGGGGGATGAGGACACCTGCAGGGAAAGGGTAGAATGTCAACAGCATCTGCCTTAGGCCACCCTTGTACCACTAGACCTACTTGCTTTTTCTGTTACATATATTCCATCTAGTTACAGCTTCTCCGGAATCCTGCTTGGTCACCATTTCTAGTCATATCTACAAGAGGAGATTAGTGGGCTAAACTATAGCACCAACTGTTGCAGCTAGTTCCAAGACTTAAATTGATACTTCTTTCTCCACCACTCATGCTACCCGGTGGCCATAAAACCTAAAAATATGGGTAATCTCTCTCTCAACAGATTGAATCAGCTTGTTTGCTTCTGAGGTATGCTAAAATAGAAAGTTTTTTCTTTTGGTTAAAATCAGACAAACAACACATCACAGCTACACGTGCAGGGATAGATAGAAATTTTGCATTTTTAACAAGTGAAAATTCGAGAGCATACCATATAATGTCATTTAATGTATCAGGTATTATATTAGCAATAAGTAATTATATTGTATTTGCCATGATTCCACACTTTATGGCCACTCCTGTGGCAGGCCAATTCTCCCTAACAGCTGAACAGGCAGGCCTTCATGACAACTGTTTCAGCACTCACTGAGTGATTAAGTTAAATATTAAAAGCTGATAGAGCCAGTGCCCTTGTGCAAAGGCTGGGATGTAACAAAAGCCCACCAAGAGTTTTGCCTCAGCCTTTCCTGGGCCTTGAAGCATGACAAGATAGCAAAGGATTTCTTAATAGGACCTTTTTAGGATTAAACAAGTTTTATTTGGGGTCTGAAGGAACCCCCCAGACCTCCACAAACGAGTTTTATTAGTGTCTAAAGAAAACTCCCCAAACCTCCATGATTTAGTGGGAGACAAGGAAAGACTAATCATCCCTGGTTCCTGGACCCACCTAGATAAAGTAAACTTACCGAAGTTCCAGAGGAAGGTCTTCAGGACTCAGATCTTAGGTATAGATTAGAAGGAGTTAATCACTTATGTCCTTTGATGAATGCATACTTACTCACAGACATATAGTTTAGAAGGTATATACGCTGGAAAGCTTTGTAATTCTGAATTGGCCTGGTGATATTTTCCCAGCCTTTTCCCTGTACCTGGTTACAGAAATAAACTCTCTTCTTTCCCAGTGTGTCTGCATCTCATTACTGGGCCATGAGAATAAGCACCCCAACTCTCTGTTCAGTCCGGGAACACTCCCATAGAAGTCCTTTCCTGTTCAACTAGGAATTCAGCTAGTATAGGGGACTTGGTTGGTGGGTTTATTAGACACTCACTCACTAAGGGTTCTAAGTTCCTGATTACCATGCCCTTACCAGGATGTGACTGCTGTACTTGTCCATTTACATTTACAACTGAGCCTGGGATATTCAGAGACACTCCAGTTGATTATTTGAATTCCAAATATATTCCTTTCTGGCCCTCCCTTACTACCTCATGGTGATCAGTGCCAATAACCCCTGCCAGAATAGTGATTCCTTTTGTTGGCCACTGGTCCACTGGCAATCACAAGTGACTCATGCTCTGTCTCCTGGTGGAAGAGTTCCCCTTTCAGAAACAAGGACTACTAGACTTCCTGAGCCTAAAATGCTGAAATAAGAAGTAAAATTGTGAATAACGGTGTTAGTGCCATTACTACTTTCATTCCTTATTCTCAGAACCAACAAATTCTACTTCTTGAGAGACAATACCATATAATGATCATTGGTTTAAGATATATGCCATGTATTGAAGGATATAGTATACAATTCCCACAATATATCATTTCTAATTGGCATTTTATTTGTACCTTTAGAAAGCTCTTCCATCACTCTATGACATTTAGTAAGTTCTGGATAGGTGTGGTAAGTAGTAGAACTGGTATGTGGAAGAACCAACATGTGGTAATACCATAATCCTATGGTCAGAATGCACTACCATGAGTGTTTACTAAAAAGTGAATTGAAATGTTTTGCTAGATGCCAACTTAGATTATAAAGTAATATACCTGGAATATAAGTTGATTCTATTCAATGTGAATTAATGTCTTTTCTAGAATTTAAGATTATAATGTAATTAACCCACATCAAGTATCTAGTAGGTCTCCTTGAAGAATTGTAGTATATTATGGACTTAGCATTGGTCTCCATTGTTGGTAGGTCAGACATTCAGCAGCAGAAATAACTAGATAAGCTTAAGTCAGAAGAAAAGGTGCAAGTGAAGAAATCTCATAATGTTGCCATAGCTGCTATCTCAAATACAGTGTATACATCATTCATAAGCCTATGAATGAGCTGAGGTGGCTGAGGTCAGAGAAGAACTGGCATTTACTCACAAAATCACCCTATCCATTCATTTTATTATTGCCTCTTTGGAGTGAATATCCTGTAATTGGCATTTATATGTGATTTTAAAATATCCTCATACTTTTTCCCCCAGCCCCCACAAGTACATTACACATGCCTTTTCCCCAGATCTTCCTGTATTGATCTGCCAATCTTGCTCATTCCAGGACTCTGGCCAACCTGATAAGACATTTTCAATCCTCATAAGTATATGTAAATCTTTACTTTATTTACTTTTCTCTGCACACAAAAAGGATGACCAGAAGCACTGCTCAAAATTCTATCCATGGGAGGATGTCATCTCTCTTACTTCTTTCATGTGTACTCCAAAAAGGGGCTGGAGTATGGTAGTTGAATAATGCTACAATTTTCAACTTGCTCCTACATGACAGTTCAACCAATTGGTGCACAAAGCTTGAGCTTTTTTTGTTTTCTTTTTTTTTTGCCTCCATCAACTAGTCACAAGAAACCCCATTAAGAGCATGGATGAGTCGTACCAAAGAAGAGGTATCAGTACAAGAGAGGTAAGTGCCATGAAGGACTTTGTTACCATTTATTCAGCTAACCTGTGCCCTCAGACATTTTTGGACCTAGTCACAGATGTGCCACTTCCATTTTACTATGAGATTATGCTGAATCTGCCTGCCTTAGTGGATCTAAGAGTAATTTGCTCATGATTCAATCTTCTGGTCACACAGTTATTTCATGTTCAAGTGGCTAGACAGGTTATTTTTACTAAAACCCAGTATAATGGTGAGAGATGCTACTCTGTTGCACCTTATCTAGAGCAAAGGATCTGCATTAGAACTTCCCTATTAGGGCTCAAAATGGTAACTTTCTCTACTGTAAATATGTATTCTGTCATGGGCTCTTTCAGGTCACATGGCCAAAGAAGCCAGTTGCTTAATCACATCTTGGACCTGCTGAGAGCTTTTTCTTGCCCTAGGGCCTATTCAAAGCTAGCTTTATCAGAATTCCTGGTTTTAGAATATGATCCTCCCAAAAACCAAAAAAGCACTTTAATCATTGTACAGTTTTTCCTTTATGTTAGAAAATCCAAGTTGCAGTAGCTTGTCTGTTATTTGGGGATTGTCTGAGAATGCCCCACAGCCCTGATTTCCTAAAACCTTTATCAATTTAGTCCTGGTCTAACCCCAGAACTTTTTATGTTCTACTGTTCTACTTTTCCTCTTGAACTTCATTTTGAACTGTTCAGTGCTACCTAATCCTTCAGATTTCAGTAAAATCAGCATTTCTTTAAGCAACCAACTTTTGACTAATCTTCCCCCTATTACAGAAGAAAGAGGTTGTAGAAATGAAAAATAAGCGCTGTACAGGATCTCAGAAAAGCATGCACTTTTCTTTACAGCACTTGTTATACTTGCAAATTTATATTTCTCTTTGTGGATAATGATTCTTTGACCTACTATATTATATTTTTATTTTTATTTTTTTTTAATTGTTCAAATATACTTCAGATAATGGTTGGAGAGGAGGTATTATACAAACTTTGGGGAGAGGAAGAGTAAATAATTTTTGTCATACTAGTGTTTTTATAATTTCATATTACAATAAATATCTTTTGTCCTAACAAAGGTTCTTGACTCTAGACAGTTTTACCCTGGGCCAGTATGTTTAATGACAACAGAATTATTATTTTTTTAAAAAGTAATGTGAAAATTATGATTAAAGTTTTAAAAATCTGGATCTGTTATAGATAAACTATAGTAAAATGAAAAGGAAATTAAATCACCTCAAGCAAAATTCTGGCAAACTACCTGACAGGTAAGCTCTTGATAACTGAGAGAATGGAAATTGGATTTCCTTTAAGCATTACCCAAGAGGAAGGGGCTCAGGAACAAAGCTGTCTGTAGGGTTTATGTTGCCATCATGTGGTCATAAGGAAGGAAACATTTTAAATGAAAACAGACATCTAGTATAGAAAACTATATGGCATCAGTTTCAAAGACGCCATTTAAATGGAATATAAGACTTCATTTTTTAAATTAAGAAAACACTTCTCTGAAAATGTTATTAATTCATTTTATCCAAAACTTGGCTCTCTGTTCTAGGACTTTTAGTATGGCCCTTTAACATCTTGTTTCCTTGTCAGGAGGCAAAAATAACATTTTAAAAATCAATTAAAATTATGATGCATGACAACTTTAATAAAGGGCAAATATTAGTAAAGCAAATAAAAGAGGAAGATAGAAATCATATTAAAAGAGAAAAATTAAAGTCTACCTCAGGCAATTTTCCCATAAAGCAAATGAAGCTTAAGCTTAGGGGCTCTTGGATTCCTGTTCTTAATTTTGTATTGGCAATTTTGATTCTTTTTCTTGAGAATGGTGTATTATTTGTTTTCACGCTGCACCCAACCCACCTCTTGAATGCATTGCTGCTTAGAAATTTCTTCCACCAGAAACCCTAAATCATTTCTCTTAAGTTCAAAGTTCCACAAATCTCTAGGGCAGGGGCAAAATACCACCAGTCTCCTTGCTAAAGCATAACAAGAGTCATCTTCACTCCAGTTCCCAACAAGTTCCTCATCTCTATCTGAGACCACCTCAGCTTGGATTTCATTGTCCATATCATTATTAGCATTTTGGTCAAAGCCATACAACAAATCTCTAAGGAGTTCCAAACTTTCCCACATTTTTCTGTCTTCTTCTGAGCCCTCCAAACTGTTCCAACCTTGGCCTGTTATCTAGTTCCAAAGTTGCTTCCATATTTCGGGTATCTCTTCAGCAGCACCTCACTCTACTGGCATCAATTTACTGTATCAGTCCATTTTCACACTGCTGATAAAGACATAACTGAGACTGGTAAATTTAGAAAAGAAAGAAGTTTAATGGCCTTACAGTTCCACATGGCTGGGGAAGACTCACAATCATCGACGACGGAGGAGCAAGTCATGTCTTACATAGATGGCAGCAGGCAAAGAAAGAGCTTGTGTAGGGAAACTCCCATTTATATAACCATCAGATCTCATGAGACTTATTTACTATCATGAGAACAGCATGGGAAAGACCCACCCCCATGATTCAACTACCTCCCACCGGGTTCTTCCCATGACACGTCTGAATTGTGGGAGCTACAGTTCAAGATGAGATTTGGGTGATGACACAGTCAAACCATACCAGATGGCCTGCCAAACTTGAATAGGCTTTATTTTTAAAAAAAACTAAATGTGACCTGTTTCTTTATTACAGTTATCCTATTTAAATGATAAATTAGACACATACCAGACCCTGCTTCAGATGTTGGGGTCAGAGAAAAACACAGTTCTTCAATTCAAGAAATCCATAGTTAACCGGGCTTTACAGTGCTTGACATTTAGATATTATAATTAACCTTTTTAAAAAGCTATATTACTCTTTAGAAACTCAGAACTCAGATGAAAATAAAAGGGGTTTCATAGAACATTGTGTAGAAAGGATTAGGAAATGTGATCGTTTGTAAACTTTGTCATAACCTCTATAACCCCCTTTATAAACTTCCCTATAAGGGTAGTAAAAAAAACTTGCTACATTTTGCAAAAATAAGAAAAGACAGCCTGAGTCACAAAGTTCATGAAGAATTAGACTGACTAACTTTTCTTTCTTTTTACCAGGCCAGAGAAGCCATATAGAAAGATAATTTAGCTGTACATGTAATTTTAAGTCCTTAGAAATTTCAAATTCATGTAACAAGTTAAAGAAAAATATTCTGCCCTTTTAAAATTATGGCTTATCCAGCTAACCTACTAATGTTGAAATCATAAATATCCAAACTTCTTCCATTTCATGGCCTTCTATAAGCTCCTAGCATTTTAATAGCTGAGTATATTTTTCTGTCCCCATATGCTTTCCTATGGGAAGGTTAATGCTTGCTCAAACTTCTGAAGATGTAGGCCATGAAATTTACTAATTAATTCTTGTTGCAAATCCCTGCTCTCAGATCTCAATTCTCGGTTTCTCTTACTATGTTTTTTTTTTGTGACTTCTGAACTCTTCCATAGCAATTTATTCCCTAAGACTAATGCATTTAGTTTCTCTTTTATGTACCAAAACATCATACTCTCATGTGAAATTCTTTTACTAACCATTTGGGGCAAAAGGACAAGGGAATATAAAAAAAATACAGAACAGAAACATCTTAATAATATATGTCAGCATTCTTAAAATCCCTCGCGTGACCCCAGAGCCATTAATTTCTGTTTTGTTTTGTTTTGTTTTGTTTTGTTTTGAGATGGAGTCTTGCTCTGTCGCCCAGGCTGGAGTATGGTGACATGATCTTGGCTTACTGCAGCCTCTGCCTCCTGGGTTCAAGTGATTCTCCTGCCTCAGCCTCCTGAATAGCTGGGATTACAGGTGTGCACCATGATGCCCAGCTAATTTTTCTGTTATTAGTAGAGACGGGCTTTCATTATGTTGTCCAGGCTCATCTCAAACTCCTGACCTCAGGTAATCCACTGGTCTTGGCCTCCAAAAATGTTAGGTTGACAGGTGTTAACCACCACATCTGGCCCCAGCACAGTTAATTTCTCGCTGGCCCTCTTTCCCCTATTAGACCAGTCTGCTGCTGCATTGATGGGGGTGTATTTTCCCTATCTTGACATTTTTCCAATTCTTCTTTATCCAGAGTCCTTGCTGTCCCCCCATACAAATTTTTTTATTCATCAGCTATTCGATAGTTATCAAAATTCCTTTTTATGTAATAAAAATTTAGTTATTTTAGTTCAAATTCTTCCTCTGAATTATACCCAAAGACTCGGCCTTCCCTTTGCCTTAACCTCATCAGAAAATCCCTGAAACATCTTCAAAGACTCCCAGGGTATTGTGGAGTCCAGTTTGAAAACCAAAGATTGAAAGACTTTCTGCATTGTGACATAAATACAACACGTTTATTTTTATACATGCAACCGACACCGTTCATTCTTTTAAGGCAATTCCCATATTATTTCTATTATTATCTTAATTCCTAGTAAATCAATGAGTAGCTATTAAATCGTATTGCAAATTTTACTTAAACATTATTTGAGTTAAACTGAATCTGCTCATAATACTCAGGATTAGTAATCAGTAAGTTATGGTTGACTTAATCTGTTTTTTTTTTTATTGGAGTAATAGTTACACAAGTGTACAATTTTTTAATGTTCATCAGATTGGAAAATTAAAATGCAAATATTTTATTTTCCCTCAATATTATTTTACTACAATAAAGTTCATTTAAAAACAAAATAATTAAAATATGAGAAATGGATAAGACATTAGTAAACAGGTTGCAGAATTAAAAACTACAAATAATATTTCTAAGAATTAAAATATAATATTATTTAATGTAAGAAATCATTTGCAAAACAAACCCCCAAAAGTATGGTAGTTTGAACAGCAGACAGTTATAACATAACAATACAATGCCAGGTCAGTTGAGGGATGGCACTTGATGTGTGATGGAGGTGTCATGTGTCCATACCATTATTTAGAGAAATGCTTAGGGATGCATTGTTTCTTCAGCATTCTGTTTCCAAAGTTGCCCTGGGAAGTGCCATACATGGGAGATTCTTCTAGGCCACACTTGTAATGCTGTTTACAAGACACACTTAAAAGAAATGCACAGAGAGGAAAGTCAAAAGTCATAGAACAAAAGTGTGTGTGTGTGTGTGTGTGTGGCATGATTTTGAAATAAAACAATGATATAGCTATTTTAACATCATACAAAAAAGAAAAGCAAAAGCCAGCCAAGAAAAACAAACACCAAAACAAAACAAAAGAAAAAACTAGTAAAACACAAAAAGTATCTGTAAGAAAAAAAATTAGGGACATTAAGGATACTAATGGGTGCTACACATATTAGTTAGGAATTGTGTTTGATGAGGAGGACACCAACAAGAAAGTGGCTCAAACACGTAAGATGCCTAATTCTTCTCAATGGGAACCCCAGAAGAGGTAACAAGTGCGGAGATGATACAGCATCATAAAGCCATCTGGGCTCCAGGCTCTTACTATTTTCTATTCAGTCATCCTTATTTTTGTCACTTACTGGTTCCTAGATAGCTGCTCTACCCCGGTCTTATGTCCCCATTCTGGGCATAAGAAGACAAAGAATAAAAGGTACATCTGAAAAGAATCTGCCCCTTTTTTATTTTTATTTTTGAAATATCTCAGGTGACTCACCAAACATCTGCTTTTAAAACATTAGCCAGAAAAGTGTCACACAGACAGTACTACCTTCAAAGTGTTGCTGGGAATTAAAGATCTTGTGGAGCATTTTTCTGACCCATCTAAAATTCGGGGTTATTCAGTTTTATATTTCTTGTTTAGCTAATTTCTACAAATTGTTTTTCTGGGAAATTGCCGTGTTACTCACTTTTCAAACTTAGTGGCATAAAAATTCGTATTATTTTACTGCTTTTCAAATGTCTATTGTGGTAGAATCATTTCTCTTTCTTCATTCCTAATTTTGGTTATTTGTGCCTTCTCTTTTTTTTTTCCTTTGGATGATCTTGCCAGTAGTTTACCTATTTTAATTGTCTTTTTAAATAATTGATGCTAGAAATAAATATATTCTTCACACTTGGCAATTCAACATAAGAAAATTATTAAAAATTAAAGGCACATTTGCTGCCTCCTTTCCCCAACTTCAACTTAGTACTAATTATAATTTTAATGATGAATATGTTACAGTGGGTAGCTAGTCAGTCGTGGACAGGGCAGGAGAGGAATCCACCAGGAATCTCAGGCAACCATCAGGTGATGGTCAGGCAGTTGTTACACTGCTTCTCTAAATTAATAATTGGTCACAGCCAACACCAGGGAAAGGCAGTCTCCCAATCAATAAAAACACCTGAAACTGGTGATCAGTAGCTTCCCAATAAGATCTTAGGAGTTGAGAGTGGGCTAACGCATGCTCACTAAGAAGCAAAATGGCGATGACCTTTCTCTAGGAACACTGTACTAGTAAGGGAAAAGCTCAAATGAGCACGTGTACAACTCTAGTAAACACACTGCGCACGCGGTTTCTCCCAAGCACTTGCAGGCTGCTGCCCCCCAAGGGAACAATCAGGAGAGAAGGGGTTCAAGACCCTGGAAATATGCTAACATATAAAATCCTAAGTCCGAGTTCAAACGGTGCACTATGCACATGATCTCTCACGTCACCCTCTTGGCCCTCTTCCAAGTGTACTTTATTTCCTTTCATTCCTGTTCTAAAGCTTTTTAATTAACTTACTCCTTCTCTCAAGTTTGCCTGGGTCTCTCCTGCCTTATGCCCTTCAGTCAAATTCTTTCTTACGAGGAAGCAGGAATTGAACTTGCTGCAGATATATGGATTTGCTACTGCTAACATACATACTATTGGTTACTGCTAATACATTAGTGCTTAATATTCACTGTGAAATTTTAAATAAAAGGTAAGTATATCATTCATAAAGATTTTTAAAAGGGAGGCTCAATAGCTATTGTGAAAAATATGTAAATTTTTAGCACTCTATATAAGCTATTCTCCTCCAACTGCTTATTTTTCCTTATTGTTAATGTATACACACACACACACACACACACACACACATATATATATATATATATATTGAGATGGAGTCTTGCTCTGTCGTCCAGGCTGGAGTGCAGTGGTGCGATCTCAGCTCACTACAAGCTCCGCCTCCCGGGTTCATGCCATTCGCCTGCCTCAGCTTCCCGAATAACTGGGACTACAGGCGCCCACCACCTCGCCTGGCTAATTTTTTGTATTTTTAGTAGAGATGGGGTTTCACCGTGTTAGCCAGGGTGGTCTCGATCTCCTGACCTCATGATCCGCTCACCTCGGCCTCCCAAAGTGCTGGGATTATATAGGAGCTGGATTGTTAAAGCAATCAGAGGATGAAAGTTAAAGAATCATAAAGCAAGGCTTTGGGTTTGTTACTGTAGTAGGACATTGGGAGAAATATGACAACATGCATTGGTTTTGAGCTGTAAAGCTATTAACTACAACCGATGTTATGTCTGGATATTCCTTTACCTTAAAAAACATTAATGAATTGAATCCTAAAGTCCATTTCCAAATGCATTTCAAATACATGTTGTTTACTTTCAGTGGATGGAGTTGTAACACAAATTCATTCAATTTTGCTGAGTTCATAATAAAGTATGTTATCTGTTCCATAAACCTTAGAAAATAGATCTGATTACCCAAGAGCAGCATTAACTAGATAAAAATTGTGTGTGTGTGTGTGTGTGTGTGTGAGAGAGAGAGAGATTTGTGAAGTGTGTGATAATACATTGCCCTGTTTTTCTGCATTGCCCTGTTTTTCTGCCTCTTCTGATTTCAGAAATCGTGGTTTATAATAAAAAGTTGAGATACAAGGAGAGAGGATGGATGGATGGATAGTAGAAAGGAAGGAAGGAAGGAAGAAAGAAAGAGAGAGAGAGAAAGAAAGAAAGAAAGAAAAAGAAAGAAAGAAAGAAAGAAAGAGAAAGAAAAGAAAGAGAAAGGAAGAAAGAAAGACACATCAAGTCTTGTAGAATGCAGAAACTACAAAATGATATTCAGATATAGAAAGAAAATTATATTTATAGCAGCTGCATTCATAATGGCCCCAAAACAGTTGTATTCATCATGGCCCCAAAACTGCTGTATTCATAATGGCCCCAAACTGAAAATAACCCTAAATCCATAATACAAATGCATAATACAAAGTGATACATTCCTCTAGGCAGAAAATGTTGTTAAATTTCTATGCTGCTCTCTACCAAGCCCATGGCCAAAACGAACCAACCAACCAAACAAAACCATGCAGAAACCTTCCCCCCTTGTTTTAGTGCTCAGAGCATCTAAGGAGTGTAATGAAAAGCACTGAGTTATCCACGGAGACATCCAATTTTTTTTTTCCATTTCACTCTTCCACAAATGAGGCTTTAGGTCTTATCTTAAGTGTGGAGTGATGCCTCCCGTGGCAACACTCTACAATACTTAAAAAAAAAAACTACCACTTGAATTGAACATAATAGGTTTAACACCTCAGACTCTCTTGGTGTGTGAGTTAGTGGGAAAGAGAGAATCCTTGCTTTTCTAAGTAAGAGTTATCTCTTGTTGGCCTATAGAAATCTTATAGATAATAGAAAGTGTCAACAGAAATGTCACTTAAAGCCAGAGCTCTTAAGATGCTAACTATTCTGTAAATGGTTTCAGACACTTGGTTATGACCTGTTATGCATCGGTGCTATCGACAAATGCCCTCTCTTTATAAAAGTGTTCTAACCAACCCATTTTCTTCCTGTAGGTACTCCCTATTTTACATTCAATTTGTAATGCCATTCTCAGATGATCTATATTAAACTGAGCCAGATAATAACTGCTCACCTGGAACAAATGCTACTATAAATTTTCCTTTAATGATTCTCTCTGATTTTCTTATAGTAGCAAGCTCAAAAGTTTCTATGAAATTCTTAAGGAGAATCCAATGATAAAATAGACTTGAAAAATGATCTGTTAGCTAGCTAGCTCTTTAATATAACATACTAAAATATCTGAGTTGTATAAGAAGTGAAGCAAGATATGGTTAAATACATTATTCCAAACTTATTTAACTAAAGATTCTCACCTTCACTGAACATCCCAAATTAAAGATGTTAACATCATATAGTACTGATTGTTTTGTAACCATGCTATGAAAAATAATTTTATGCTGCTGTGAAAATTTGTTTTATACATACATTGAAAAGGCTCTAACTTGGTTTTAGAAATTACTTTTGATTTTTTTATCTGCTTTGATACTATACTGTGATAAAAGGTTAATGGAAATTAAAAACACTGCATGATGGTTCTGTTCATTGTGTACATTCATTGAAGATGTAAAAACAAGAATCAGGACGAAACTCTGTAGAGTAACATGTGAATGGTGCCATTTGGAATTGAGAAACATGGCACGTGCATAATGACAAAATTAAAAAGCAGAAAGTAGCTGGAACACCACAATTGATATATCATTTACCAGAATGGCTCAGTTCTTTGTCTAGTATGTTCTTGCTGCATGCAGTATGAGTGTTGTAAAGTAAGTATGCAAGAGGAATAATTGTTATAGTTTAATTTGTAATATTATGTTGAGAAAAAATGCTTAAGATTGGATTACTTGGAGTTACTGGTGGGAATGCAAAATAGTACAGCCACTCTGAGAAAGAGTTTGATAGTTTCTTAAAAATTAAAAAAAAAGAAATTATCATTAGATTTAGTAATCTCACTCCTATGTATTAACCCTGGAGAAAGAAAACTGTGTTTACACAAAATACATATGTTTATATCAACTGTACTCATAATGGCCCCAAACTAAAAATAACCCCTAAATTCTTCAACTGATGAATGAATAAACCACTATTAATCCATATAGTGGGATATAATTCATCAGTAAAAATAACTATTGATACATGCAATAATTTGGATGGCTTTTGAATTCATTATGCTACATGAAAGTAACCCAAGTCAGTATGTTATGATAATTGTGAGAAATTAGAATTGGGGGATAGATTTGATGAAAATTAAATAGTGTAAAGAAATTCTAGGAGAAGAGGAACCTGTTATCCTGGTCTCAATTTTCTTTTTTTTTTTAAGACAGTGTCACTCTGTTGCCCAGGCTGGAATGCAGTGGTACAATCTCAGCTCACTGTAACCTCTGTTTCCCGGGTTTAAGTGATTCTTATGTCTCAGCCTCTTCAGTAGCTGAGGCTACAAATGGGAGCTACCAGGCCTGGCTAATTTTTTGTATTTTTAGTAGAGATAGGTTTTCACCATATTGTCCAGGCTGGCCTCAAATTCCTGTGCCCAGGCAATCTGCCTGCCTTGGCCTCCCAAAATGCTAGGATTATAGGCATGATTAAAGTCCCTGTGCTCTTAAAGAAGAATTATGTAAACTAATTAGCCAGCCCACTAAACAGACAAAACACAATAACAAAAAACACCAACATTTAATTGAGATGTTGAAAATAAAGGATGAAATAAAAATAATCTTGGCAAATAGAAACCAAAAAAAAGCCGAGGAGTGTATTGTGTCAGGCAAAATAGACATGAAAGAGATGGCATTATTATGGAAAAGATAAAAGTTTAATTCACCAGAAAGATTTAATGATTTCATGTAATATAAAACCAATAGAATAATTTTGATATCTAGAGAGCATATTGAACAGAACTAAACAGAACAATTGACAAAATCACATTATTTTAGGAAATGTCACATACTTCTCACAATTATTAACATTTCAAAAAGAAAGTTTAGAAAAAAATAGAAGAGGTGTATATGCACAATTTGAAAAGCTAACTTAATCAACTTGGACCCATCAGTTAGAGATGGCCCATATGATCTAAATGCACATACAGAACACATACAAATGAACCAGGTGAAAGTGGGTCTCAAATTTTAAATAATAAATTTTCAGACCTTGCTTCTGATCACAACACACTGAAGTTAGAATTAAATTACAAAATAATAAATAAATTTATTCCAATGTAGTTTAAATTTAGCAAAACTCTTTCACTCTTAATAACCCAAAGTAAAAAATATAATATATATATGAAATGTGTATATATAGATAAATATAAAAGTGTGTGTGTGTATATATATATATATATATATATATACACACACACACATATAATGTAATAGGAATTTTAAAATGTTAGAACATGATAACGGAAACGCTAAACAGAAAAACCTGTGAGAAAGAGGTTAAGTGCCATTTTTTCAGAGAAATTTTGAACCCTTAAATTATCTTTTAAAAATGTGTTTTTTGATATTTAGAAAGATCTTTATTTTAATTCTAGTGATTATCTTTAGCTATAATCCTATATTTTTGTAATAACTTTATTCCAGTTCTCTTCCTTTGTACAATACCTATTTTTCTTTATAATAGGCAATAATATAAGTATCTACTACTTTTCTCCACTTCTACCTAATTTTAGCCCATTGTATTATTTTTCTTTACATTTTTCTATTGTTAAATATGTTTATGTTCATGCTAAATGATACTTCAGCTTTAAATACTAACCTCTGTCTTCAATTTATTACATATGAAGCAATTATTATGCTTATTTTATTTTCTGCCTTATCTCTCATTCTTCTCTTGGCTTCAATTTTTGTATCATTCCTATATTATTCCTAGAATCTGGATAAATATATTCAATGGTCATTACTATTCCTCTGTAAAAATTTCCCAAGTTATCCATTGTTTTGAAAAATCTTCTCTTCTACCCTGCTGCCAGCAAACCACTGCCCACAAAACTGGAGAGACGTGGATCCAGCAAACCACTGCCCACAAAACTGGAGAGACGTGGATACAGCCAGTCACAGTTTAATAGAGCAGAAGCCCATGTGCAGCAACCTCTGGTGGAACCAGTTCCAAAGACTCTTGTCTAAGAAAAATAGAATACAACAAAAAGAACTGCTTGTCTTAGGGAAGCAATCTTTAGGGAAACCAACAGACAACAGGGAAGACATAAACAACCAGAGGATATTTTAGTTTCTGAAATGTACAACTTCAGGAAAGAATAAAAACAGCTTAACTCCTAGCCATATAAATGCAAAGCCTCCCACTAAAGGCCTTTTTTTTTTTTTAACCTCAGTTCCTTTTATCTAGTGCATCGTGTCTGTCTTTCAACAAGAAATTACAAAGTGAACTAAAAGAGGAAGAAAATAGTTTGATGAGACAGAACAAGCATCAGAAGCAAACTCAGATGTTGGAATTATGAGATTGAGAATTTAAAACAACCACAATATGCTAAGTGCTCTACTAGAAAAAGTTGGTGACATGCAAGGACCGATGGGTAATGTAAGCAGAGAGATGGAAGCTCTAAAAATCAAAAGGCAATGGCAGAAATGAAAAACACTAACACAAATGAATAATTCTCATCAACAATTCTCATCACTTCTCTCAGTTCTCATCAACTCATCAATCATCTTAAGTGATGTCAATAGAAATCTCTAAAACTAAAAGGCAAAGAGAAAAAATAAATAAAACAGAATATGAACTGTGGGAGAATTACAAAAGGTGTGATATATGTGTAATGAGAATACCAGAAGAGAAAAAGCAAGAGAATGAATGTTTGAAGCAGTAATGACTAAGAATATTCCAAAGTTAATGATAGACACAAAAACACAGATCCAAGAAGCGCAAAGAACACCAAACAGGACAAATACTAAAAAAATCTATACCTAAGAATATCACATGCAAACTGCAGAAAATGCAAGACAAAGACAACACTCTTAAAGAAACCAGAGGAAAACAAAACCCAAACCGAATAAAACATTACTGATTGGGGAGCAAGGATAAAAATGATCTCAAACCTACTTTTAGAAATCATGTAATCAAAAAGAGAGTGGAATGATGTCTTTCAAGTATTGAGAGAGCTTGCCCTCCAGTTTTCTCAGAACAGGCTCCTGTGAATAATATTCCCTGAGCTCTTTTCTATTCAAAACTGTGTACAGTGTTTATGTGTAACAGATAAGTTGGCTGAATATAACACCCTTGACTCGTAATTTTTTTCTCTTAAATAACCCAGGCTGGAGTGCAGTGGTGCGATCTCAGCTCACTGCAACCTGGGCTTCCTGGATTCAAGCACTCCTCAGTCTTTTTATATTGATAGTTGATTGGGAGAAGTTTAATGCTTACCTGATTTATTGTCTTTTGTATGTGATTTGTTCTTTTCACTTGGTTATTCAACGATTCTTTCCTTAACTCTAAAGTCCAATTTTACTGGACTGTATTTCAGTGTTATGAATTTTAGTATTCCCAGGGACATGGTATGCCTTTTCACCTTATAGATAGAAACTTTCTTTTATTTCTGGAAAATTTCTGGATTATACTTTTAAATATTTTTTCAGTTTTAATTATTTGATATTCTCCATTATTTTGTGTTTTTTTCTTTCTTATATTATGTCGTCATCACTGACCATCTTTTACCAGACTTACTGTTTTCTGATTTGATGAATTTCTTCATAGCTATGATTATTTCATTAAAGAATTGACAAATGTAGGTTGCAAAGTTATGTTTCAATCTTGAACTGCTTTGTAATTACCTTTTAAAAAACTCGGCTGTTAGAATATGCTTCATGTTTTATTTTTCCTGAAAGTATCTTTGTTGGTAGAATTTTAAGAAAATATACATAGGAAAGTGTTAAGCTTGGTCACAATACAAGTAACTAATTTTATTATTTGTTTCTGGAATGCTGATCTAATTTATAGCACTGCTAAGCTGATCCCTGTGGAAATGTGAGCTTTAACCACCAAGACTACAACTTACTTTTCTGTAATGCAGAAAAATAAGTGTCCTTAAACATCTTAGCACTATATATAGTACTAAAAATAGATTAAATTTATAATCTGCTCTTTCACAGGCACCTTAAGGAAGAAAAGTCTTCTTTCATCCTCAGGCTGGAATCCGTAGACAAGTAAATGGAGATTCTAATCAGATTATGTTATATGTTGGTATATGTGTATTTTTTCAAGAAGTGGATTCATGATTTTCTTCATATTCACAGAGGAATCCAAGAATGACAATGGCAATAAAAAGGTGTGGTCCATTTGCATTGAGGAAGGAGGACTAAAATAAGATCTAAGGAAATTTACAGTTTGTGCATGTTACTAGCGATATGGTTAGGTCACTTGCTACCTCTGTGAAATAAATTATTTCTAAGGCCTTTTGTAGTCTGAAAATTCTATAATTCTAAAGTCAGAAGCCTTTCTTGAATGCTGTCTCCTCCAACAAATTTTGAACAGCAATTCATAGCTATTCCTTTCTTATTATACTTATTACATGGTGCAATAATCCAATTTTGCTAAAGTCAGAATTGTGGCCATCTGAGTGTAAAGCTATAAAATACTCTTTGTCTTAGACTTAAAGGACACTGAAGATCTAGAGTGCACAGATTCCAACCCTTGATGCCCCTGTGTTTTATGATATTTAGATTGAGCTTTCAAGGCCAGAATTAAAAGAGGAACACTGAATTTAGAAGGAAAGCTGCTGTAGACAGCATTATAAAGGCCACACTTAAAATGATTGGTCATTCTTCTCTGTTTTTTTTTGTGTGTTCAGGTTAGAAGTGAAGGTAGTGAGAAATTACTCAAAGAAGATTTCTAGGAGCCATGCAGCTTTTAATACCACCATTTATTAAAGAAAAAAACCATTTGGTATAAGAGAGCTGAACCTATAAAAGGCATAGTATTCTAAAGATGACAATATAACATAAATTGAAGAAATGAAAAAGAAGACTTGGCTGAGTGTGCTGGCTCATGCCTGTAATCCCAGCAAGTTGGAATCCTAAGGTGGGAGGATTGCTTGAGCCCAGGAGTTCAAGACCAGCCTAGGCAACATAGTGAGACCCTGTCTCTAATTAAAAAACGAGAGAGAGAGAAAGAAAGACTACTCTACAGAGTTATGAGGGTCAAATTGAATTCCTTTCAACCCCACCAATAGGTCACTTTCTTTAGCAAATGAGAATTAAAATAAATTAGACTTGAAGACTCTTTTTCTTTTAAAAATAAGAATTTTCTGTTTAGTATATTGTGATTGCTTATAAGATTTTGAAAGACAAAAAAGTTTTCAGGAGTAAAGTAGATAAATAAATTAGTAAATAAATCATAAGTTTTAAATTTTAACTGTACAATAAAATAAAGTTAAAAAGACCATAGGACACTTTTCTGTTCATGTACATGGGACCTGCGGATATAAAAGTTTGACTTAGTCGGGGAAAGACAGAATACTACTTTCATTTTCCAATATGATAAAAATAACAGTATTCTTAAAAGATGCCCTCTTAACCTTCAAATAACTTCCTCTACAGATGAACAGATAATATAAAGTATACTGACTTGTTAAATGCATTTGGCTAGAGGGCTAATTGCTGTTATGCTATGCTCTATTGCTTTTACCAGTTGAATCATATGCTTACTAAGAGCTAGTCATACTTGTCCCAAGACCTATTACTTTATTGTAATTGCCACTGTAATTATGTAACTTAATTAAATGTTGCATAAACAAATGAATGTGTATATAAAGAGAGTTATTTCTATGAATGCTTTGGAAATGTTTGGTAATAGCGAGTTGCTAAAAATACTGCTGCTCATTTAAGATGAATAAGGCAATCCTAAAAGATTGGAAAATTTATAAAATCTATAAATTTCTGAATTAGACCCTTTCTTGCTTCACTTTTGAGAAAATAAAAATAAAACTGGAAGCATTTAGCATGAGACTGACACAGACCTCACACTCATAGAAAATGCCTTCTCCCTAAATTGACTAAATGTACATTATATGTTTTAATACAAATAAAATGTTTAGAAGGCCAAGTGTAGCATCTCACATCTGCAATCCCAGTGCCAAGGGAGGCTGAGGTGGGAGAATTATTTGGAGCCAGGAGGTTGAGATAGACCTGGACAACATAGTGAGACCCCATTTCTGAAATAAATAAATAAATAGCCAAGCATGGTGCTCCACATCTGTAGTTTCAGCTACTCAGGAAGTTGAGGTGGAAGGTTTGCTAAAGCCCAAGAGTTCAAGGCTGCAGTTAACCATGATTGGGCCACCACACTCTAGGTTGGGTAACAGAGAAAGACCCCAACTCAAAAATAAAATGTTAAATATTTAAGAGATGTATATATTCTTACTGATAGGGACAGAGGGCAGAGAAATTCTGGTCAGAAAGGGCCAGGTCCCTGGCAAAAACCCCACACTCTTGCCAAAAAGCCTGAAACTGTGGTCCTAAGTGGGAACTTATATCTGTTTTCCTGCTTGTATGTTGCCTTTTCCTAAACCAATCATGCCCCGCCCCACCCCATCCTATGCCTTTAACAACCCCAGACTCAATCAAAAGAGAGGAGAAGCAGCTGGACACTGGGAACTACAGCTGGACATGAGAGAAGAGTGGCTTGACTTCAGAGGGAAAGATTTACTGTGTAACTTCAAAGAATCCAGCCAGGGATGGCTGAACTTCAGGGGAAGATTACCTACTTCCTACCCCATCCCCTTTTCAGCTCCCCTTCCGGCTGAGAGCCACTTACACCAGCAATAAAATCCCCCACATTTACCATCCTTCAACTTATTCACATGACCTCATTTTTTCTAAATGCTGGACAAGAACTCAGGAGCCACGAGTGTAGATACAAAAGCCTGTCACACTGGCCCTTTGCCCTCGAAGGCAGCCACCCCATGTGACGAGGCAAAGGGGTCACTGAACTGTTAACACTTAAGCCATCCATGGACAGCAGAACTAAAAGAGCACTGTAATATGCCCTCCGGTGTTTCGGGGCTTGCAGGCACCCCCTACCTGGATGCTGCTGTGGGGCCCGCAGGGAGTTTTCTCCTGCTGGTGCCAAAATAGTCAGCAGGTCCAGAACACATGCATTCCACTTCCTGCTTTGTTCACTCACGTGTTCCCTTCTGCAAGGAATTGAGAGCAGTGAGCTGAGTAAATAAGGAACCCCTGTTGCAAGTCCTCCAAAGAGGTCAGGGAAATATCCTACCTCTTTTCTACTGTGTTACTTCAAATAACAATTTCAAATACCAGTCAATTATTTTATCCTAAATGTCAGATAAGATGGCTTCTACTCTGCAAGCCAGAGAGAACTGTTAAGTAGGAATTTCTTGGCATTAAATAGGATAAATAAAAGGAAATTTTAGGTTTAAAAACATTACAAAAGGTAACTCTTACAATATGACATTATTGCTAAGAGATGTGTTGCAATTTGTATTAATATAGCCTTAGAATACATAGCAAGCAGAGACTTGGAAATCAGAATGTATGAAAGTTTAGAACTTTTATTTCTAGTAATAATTTTGCAACACTCAGAGTATACAGAAGAATGGAGATTGGGGAGTGTCTTACTTTATGCATGTAACTGTTACCTTCTCTAGTGGATACAGGGTAGAATGACTGCTGTTTGTGCCTGCCTAGGGCCCTTTTCCCAGCTGTTTATCACTCAGTGCTGAAAGTGATGTCAGCTTCCCTCTTCTGGAAGGAATTAATCTCAGCCAAGTAGAAGCCATATAGTTCTGCAAGCTATCTTCAGTCTTGCTGCGGGTCATAGACAATTATTAGCTGACAGTACAGTAGGAAAAGTCAGGCTGCGTGTATTGGCATGAATGAAAAGGGAATGCCTTGGAGTAGGTATTTTGGCTGTTGGATCAAGGTGGGAACCAGACAGTGCAAAATCTTTCATTATGAGGAGTTAACATTTTGGACAAAGTTTCAGGAATTGATTCTAAAATCCTGTGGAGATGGCTCTTGAATGAAATGGCCTATAGGAAATAAAGGAGAGATACGAGACTACTGTAGGAAAGCTGTAGAAGAAGAAATCTAAAGGCTCAAGGAAGGATCTGTTTGAATGAGTCTGCAAGACAAAGATGGAAAATATATTATCTGTTCATGTTCTTCAAAGGAACTTGTAAGAGGCTTCAACTTTGAATGTGTTCATTACTCAGACAAATGAATTGGCAGAGGGTGGAAACCTTAGGGCTCAAATCATTAGCTATGAAGCCACAAAAACACAGAATAAATCTTTAGGAATCTAGGTTAACAAATAAAATCAAACAAACAAATAAACAAAATTGAGCCTATATTTTAGTAGTCACCATGGAAGATTGAAGTAGATAGGATGATTCAGCCAATTAATGCCAGCCAGTCTCTGTCTGGGGCCCAGTACTGCTTACAAGGGTTCATAAATAGGGCGATATGGAGGCATAGGCCCAACAACATGGGTTCTGTCTTACCAGGGTTGACTCTTGTACTACTACTGCTGAATGTCCAATACACCAGAAACAGAGAGCAACACTGATGCCCTCAAATTGTATCATACACAAGGAGACCAACCAGTTAGTTGCTTGCAAGTTGATTATATCAGATCTATTCTACTCTGCAAAGTTTATGCTGACCAAGTGTGAAACATATTCTACATATGAATTTGCCTCCTTGCTCAGTTTCTTATCCAGCACCAGTGTCTAAGTGTTCCCAATATCTAACCTACAAAGAAGAGATTCTGTAAAACAATGTTGTGAACCATGAGAACACCTTAAAACAAGGTGACCCATGAGATCGACTGGTTCTACCATAAACCATACTATCTAGAAGTTGCCAACTTCTTGAAAACACAGTGGAGGCACCAGCCTGCAGATAACAAGCCTTGATAATGGTACTTCAACCTTCAGAATGCAGATGAAATTAATTAAGATAATGTTATACTGGAGTAGGGTGGGTCCTTATTCAAATATTACTAATCTAAGAAGAGAGATACACAGGGAGAAGACCTGCATGTGAAAACAGAGGCAGAAATTGTAGCAAAACATCTACATGTAGCAAGGAATCTACACTGCCTTACAATGAATTTGCCACATTTTAAAAATAGCCATTTTATCTCCCCAATGCTATATATTGATCTTGTGAAAATATAGGTCCAAAATTTCTGTGTAATAAGTTACAACAAACTTACTAGCTTCAAACAACATAGTTTTTGTGGTCAAAACTCTGAGCATAGCGTAGCTTTTCTCTGCTTGAAGTCTCACAAGACTTCGATCGAGGTATTGGCTGGGTTACATCTTCATCTGGAAGTTTGACTGGGGAAGAATCTGTTTCAAAGTTTTCTGTATTATGGTATAGGGATGCCATAAAAATACCACAAACTGGGTAGCTTGAAACAACAGAAATGTATTTTTTTTTAATTTTTATTTTTATTTTTTATTTTTTAATGATTTATCATTTATTTTAGGGGAAAGAAATTAGATAAAGTAAAACAATATATGAATGCCTAAATTATTAAACATAAATCTTATGTTTTTTCTTTAAATTATTATTATTATACTTTAAGTCCTAGGGTATAAGTGCACAACGTGCAGGTTTGTTACATATGTATACTTGTGCCATGTTGGTGTGCTGCACCCATCAACTCGTTGGCACCCATCAACTCATCCTTTGCATTAGGTATAACTCCCAATGC